>NW_006921625.1:10473872-10487005 GCF_000298275.1 Orycteropus afer afer | reverse complement strand
GGCCCGGACCCCTGCCGCACCCTCAGGGCTGCTGCTGAGAGGAGGGTGCGTGCCCCAGCACAGCCCTGTTGGTACAATGCCTAAGTGCCTGGCAGCTAACTGAAAAGTCGACAGTTCAAACCTACCCATAGCTCCGTGGGAGAAAGCCCCGGTCCTCTGCTCCCATAAAGATGATGGCCTGGAAACCCTCGGGCTGTTCTGCTCCGTCACGTGGGTCGTTACGAGTCAAAAAATGGACTCGGTGGTCTCCACAGTGACAGCGTTCCCTGCAAAAGGAGCAAGCCTTTAAAAGCAGCGAGCTGTGTCTGGCGGCTCAGCCGCCGTGGAGCATGGCTTTCCTGCCCCCCCGGGTCCCGGTGACCTGCCATCCTCTGCAGCCTGCTGCCTCCCTCCAGCTCCCAGCCCCTGCTCCGATGGAGTGCAAGATTTCCCTCAGACCCTTCCTTCGCCCTTGGGGCTTCTCTCCCTGACGGCTTTGGCTTCCCTGTCACCTCTTGCCTTTCAGGACGGTGAGGTGATCGGAATTAACACTCTGAAAGTGACTGCAGGAATCTCCTTTGCGATCCCCTCGGATAAAATCAAGAAGTTCCTCACTGAGTCCCATGACAGGCAGGCCAAAGGTAAGGCGGGGACCAGACAGCTGTGGGGGCCCTCGGGGCCCAGCCTGAGTCTCGGCCACTCCTCAGGGATCTGGATGAGAGAAAATGACCAACCTAAGACCAGCCAAGCTGTCCTGTGATGAAGGCAGAGGGACACACGTTAGGAGGCCCATAGGGTTACGTTGTCGATATTTGACCACTATTGGCCTACGGTCATGGAAGTTTGTATCTCACATGTACCAGGCACAGTCTTAGGTGATTTCTACATACTGTTTTACTTCATTATTCATGCCTGTCCTATCAGAGGAGTGACTGGTCCCATTTTACCAAAGAGGAAACAAATTCAAGACAGATCATCCAGTCCACCAATGTTTACTAACATCTACTCTGGGCCAGGAGCAGGTTCAGTGGCAGGCAGGACCTTGGGTGTGTGACAGTTATGCTCCACTCTGAGGGACAGACAATAAACAAGTGAGGACATGACACCATTTCAAGTAGTGGCAGTGAAAGAGGACAGTGCACTGGAGAGTGATGGGAGGGGTGGCTGGTAGAGACAGTGTGGCCAGTGGAGGCCCCCCAAGCTGAGACCTGGAGGGGAAGGAGCCAGCAGGCTAGGATGGGGGAAGGGACACAGAGCCTCCAGGTGGGCATCAGCCTAGTGGGCACCAGGAGCAGCGTGTGCCCAAGGGCAGTGTGTGTGTAGTCACACAGGTGGGGTGGGCCAGGGCCGGGGGAGCAAGAACCACAGAGGACCGAGGTAAGGGCCCTGGGCTGCCTTTTAACCGCAATGAGATCCAGTGGCTATCTTTGCAAGGTCAGTGGGAGCAGGTGGAGAGTATGCTGGAGGGGGTTGGGACGTAGTTCAGAGGCTCACCTAGTCCTCCGGATGATGGACTCCAGTGGCTCAGACCTGGTGGGTGGCCATGGAGGTAGAGCAGAGGGGTCACCTTCCAGCCACAGGGGGACAGGACCAGCATGGATGGGGATGGATCACATGCTGGGATGAGGCGAGGGGGGGTCAAGGACAACTCCCAGGATGTGAGCCGTCAACTGAAGTGACGGGACATTCCCAAGGTCCCCTGGCAGATTGGGGTCAGGACAAAGGTTTGAACCACGACCGGTGTCTTCTCCCTGGGTCTCTGACTTTGCCCTCCAGGGGGATTGAACCCCCTGGCCCTCAGGTGTACTCAGCTCTGTTCTCTGTTGTCCCCCAGGGAAAGCCATCACCAAGAAGAAGTACATCGGCATCCGCATGATGTCACTCACGTCCAGGTGGGTGATCAGGATGCATGGGTCTGGGTCTGGTCTGGGTCTGTATTTTTAAATTTAGTAAACTTGAACTTCAGAAGACCCAAAGAGAAATCTTAAAGTGCACCATTTGAAACCACTTCAGTACATTCACAGTGTCATGCAACCAGCACCACTATGTAATTCCAGAACATTTCCATCCCCAGAAGAAAACCCAGCGCCCATTAGCAGTCACTCCCCATGCCCTCCCCACTGCCCCTGGCAACCACTAATCTAGTTGCTGACTCTATAGATTTGCCGATTCTGGAATTTCTTTTAGATGGAATCAACAAGGTTTGCCCTTCTGCGTCTGGTTTCTTTCATTTAGCACAATGTTTGCCAGACCCATCCACGTTGTCACAGTGTTAGGACTTCATTCCTTTTTGTGGCTCGGTAATGTTCCATCATGTAGCCACACCATGTTTTGTTTATCCATTTGCCCTCGGACAAACATTTCCGTTGTTTCTGCCTTTGTGTTATTCAGAGTGCAATTGCTGGGTCACAGGGCAATTCTTTGTTTAGCTTTTGGAGGGTCCACTAGGCCTGTTCAGGGTCTTTTTTGAACCAGGTTTCCTGAAACCCTTCTCAGAAGATGATGCCCTTCTCTCTGAAGCTGGTTTGGACAGTGGATGGGGGGGGGGTCACTGTCCTGCATGTCTTCCTTTCACTTTTCTGTTGACACCCACATTCTGAGGATGCTCCCTGCACCGCCCCAACCCCGGGGGCCTTGCCTGCTATTAGCTCTGTGGTTACTGGGCTGCGGCTCCTGGAATGCCCGGCCAGGCCATCTGAGGCAGGATGATTTGTTTTCCCAGTTGGTGGAAGTTGCAACATGTGGTTGGCAGGGTCATAAAGTATTGGTATTTAACTCTTGATGAAAAACCCTGGTGTAAACTCATGAGTCCTGGTGACTGAGGGCGTGGTGGAAACTGTTGTAGGAAGGTAGATCAAGAGAAGCCCTTCCATAAAATGTGTCCACTGATGTATTTTAGGTACAGTTCAGGAATGGTGGACCTTCTGTGGTGGAACGATTTGCCAAGACTACAGTGCATGTTGGTTATTTGTGTTTGGCAATGAGAGAGAGAAGTAGGGTGAGAGCAGGCCCTGGGGTTGGCTTCCTGAGTTCTTGTCCTGGCTCTGCTACTTCCTGGCTTGTGCCCTTGGGAACTCCTTGAACTGTGAGTGCCTTGGTTTCCTTCCCTCTCGATGAGGATAACGAGGCAGGCATTTTGTTGGGTGAAGAATTGGCCTGGTGAATTCATGTGAACCAAAGCTTGGGTCACTAGCCACAATATGGGTGGCCACCAGTTGTCACATGGTTACTCTGCACCAAGCACCAGGCCAGGCCTCTTACCCAGATTATCGCATCAATCCTAACCCAGCCCCATGTTGTAGGGTAATGTTCTCTCCATTCTGCAGGTCGATGCTAAGGCACAGAGGTTCCGCCGCTGCCTAAGGTTATACAGCTAGAAACAGGCAGAGCCGGGGGCTCCGAGCCAGGCCAACCACGACACTGTACTGTCCCCAGAAGTGCTAGTGACTATTCATTCAATCGGAAGAATCACAAGCCATTTCCCTTCTTGCTACCCCATCAGTCATTGACTCTAGCAGCCAGGCAATTTTTAAAGCAGACTCAGGAGTCTGGAGGAAATTTACAGTATAAGCAGGGCCGAGCAGGGGAGCTGGGTGAGAGTTCCGGAGGATGAGCCGAGGAAGGCATGCTGTTACTTCATGTTAACGTGGGTGACGTTTCTCCCGAGCAGCAAAGCCAAAGAGCTGAAGGACCGCCACCGAGACTTCCCCGACGTGCTCTCGGGAGCGTACATCATTGAAGTCATCCCTGACACCCCAGCAGAAGCGTGAGTTAGAGCGATTTTCCCTTTTCCTAATATCCTTGTGTTTCCCGGGGGCAGTGGTGGTGGGGAGCAGTGTTCATTTCATACCTATTCAGGTGACGGTACTGCTCCTTGACAAAAGAGGGTGGGACATCCCTTGTCAAGTCCTACTGGCCAGGCCTCCCGACCTGGTTCAGCGCAGGCCCCGTCAACAAAGGATCTTCAGAAATCCTCTCTTCCCTGGGCTCACCGAGATGGGGACACTAATCACTGACTCCCAGTGAGTCTGGGACAGGCCGGCTGGGTTTAAGAGGGTTTGAGGAGAGCATCTCTGCAGCCTTAGGGAGCTGGGCCTGTCCCAGGGCTTGGATCCAGCTGAGGATGCATCACCTCCTGAGGCCTTCCCTAATTACGCGACTATCAGGTCTTACCTGTCAATACCTCCAGAAAAAAGCCCGAGTAACATCAGAGGACCACTGTAAGAAAAAGCCTGGCCAACAGTCAGCGTTTGTAACCTGTACTGATGCAGCAGGCAGAGCATAGTGTTAGACCTGAGTCTGTGGGGGGCACAGACAGTTAACACACTTGGCTGCTAACTAAAGGAGGTTCTGGTCTGACCAGAAGCACCTTGAAGAAAGACTTGGCAATCTACTGCCAAAGAATCCTCCATTGGCCACCCGTGGAGCCCAGCTCTGCTCTGACACTCATGGGGCTGCTGAGGCTGAATCTGCCTGCTGGCAGCTAGTGGACTGGTTAGCACTAGACCAGAGGTTTGCACGTGACTCCCTGGGGCTGGATCTGACCACTGCCTGCTTTTACACAGCTCACAAGCTAAGAAAAAGTTTTACGTTTTAAAAAAGTTGAAAGACAAAATCCAAAGAATACTATGTGGTGTGAGACGTGAAAATGTTATGAAACTCACATTTCATTGTCCATAAATAAAGTTTTATTGGCACACAACCACACCCATTTGTTTACACATATAATCTCTGGCTGCTTTGACACTATAGCTGTGAGCTCAGGAGTTGCAGCAGAGACTGTGTGGCCTGTGATGCCTCAGTGATGTACTGTCTGCACCTTGGCAGAAAAGTTTGCTGACCCCTGTCCCAGACCATTAAGGACCACGGCAGCATAGCTGACACTGTTCCCAACACAAGAACAGGGAGGCAGTGTCTTATGACAGAGGTGTTCCTCCCATTCTTGAAGGAACTGCTCTGAGTGCTTGCTCCTTACAAGCAAGCTGGCTGCACCCATACCAGCCTGGTGCATCCTTGCCCTCTTTGGGGTGAAAATATCATTAGCCCATATAAGAGCTGGTTCACGTTTCTGTGGTGGGCACTACTGATGATTTTTACCTAAATATCTCAAAAGGAAATGGAACCTACCGTGAGATGGTAGAAAAGATTCTCATGTACCATTACCCCCCACCCCTTCGACCCTGTCTGCTCTGGGCTTGTAGGTTCTAAACTGCCTCTGTCGATAAAAGTTGGCCACCTTTCCCAGCAGGGAGGGCAGGAGGAATCAAAACATTACACTCATGCTTCTCCTTTGTTACAGTGGTGGTCTCAAGGAAAACGACGTCATAATCAGTATCAATGGACAGTCGGTGGTCTCCGCCAATGACGTCAGTGATGTCATTAAAAAGGAAAGCACCCTGAACATGGTGGTCCGCAGGGGCAACGAGGACATTATGGTTACAGTGATTCCCGAGGAAATTGACCCGTAGGCAGGGGCATGAGCTGGACTTATGTTTCCTCCAAAGACTCTCCAGTGGATGACACACGAAGACTGTGGGCTAGTGGCACAGGACACCCAAGACCTTTGACAGCCACGTTGCTTGTTCCTCGGAGACGCTCTGGTCATCAGAACCCTTCTTGATAGTTTGCGGGCAAAACAAATGTAGCGCTACAGCCCCTGCAGCAGAACGCCCTCCTGTGTAGCCTGTGTGCAGTGTGCTTTGCTCGTCAGCTTGGTTGCTCCTGCTTAGACAGTCGGCCTTTGTCTCCTCCTTTAACTGAGGTGTCGTCTTAGTCCAACTAATGCAATTGACATGAGACGTGGGCAAGAGGAAGGGCCCATGGGAGCCAGAATGGTACTGGGTGTGTTTCTGCTTTCTCCAGGGTTGGCATGGAGAGGAGGCTGATGGTGCACGGAGACCCTGGGCGGGTGACCTCTGGCTTCCAACAAGGCCAGAGTTGCCTCTTTCGGGAGTCTCTTCAGAATCGGGGAGCACGCTGACCTTTGAGTTTGAGCTATTAAAATACTTCTTCATCCCTTGTTTCCTGGTCTGCTTGTTTTTCTTTCCAGTGAGTACCTGCCTACAGGTTTGTTTTCTTTTCCCCCAATCATATTTTATTGTGTTTTCAGTGAAAGTTTACACAGCAAATTAGATTTCTAGTTAACAATTCCCACACAGGTCATTCGACTGGCACAGGACTGGGCAGGGTTTCGTTCTGTTGTATATAAGGTCACTATGAGGCGGAGACGACCCGATGCTCCTTAATGACAACAATAACACGAGCCATTCAGTGACATTGGTTACGTTTTTCACAATGTGTCGACATTTCACTGCACCTTCTCCTCACTTCCCAACATGCCCTGGCTCCAGAGACAGGTGGTTTTGTGAAAATTGGCACCACGCAGAAGTGGAGGGGACCACGCCAGGTCGCAAAACGGGGGATGACTGCCTTCTTGCCTCGCTGCCACCTTCCATCATTACTTACCTGCCAAACCACTGAGAATCGTGGGCAGCCTCCACCGTCACAGCCAGCGTGACTTTTCATCTCACACCATACGTCCATTATTGCTAGATGTACGTCATTAATGTGCAGATAATCAGATAATAGATTTTCCCTGTGATCCTAACTGTGAAATGTTGGATTATGAGCCAGTCAATGAGTGAGGAGTAGGTGTGATTCCAGTGTGGACGTTTCGCTGCAGTCATCTGGTGCCCCTGCCCCCTGACCCATTCATGTTTGCTTTAGTAACTGTTGACCATCTGGTGTCATATAGATGACTTTTTTAAGTGCATAGTACTCACTGGTAATGAATGACCTTCATTTTATGAGCCAACCTGTTGTTTGGCTGAAAGGCGCCCTCTGGGGGTCGTTGTTCTTGGTTGCAGTCTTTTTGAAATGCTCACAGTATCTTGGTCCCCCATTAAACCACGTGGTTCTTGCAGGGCTGTGCTCTGGGTCTTACCAGTTATTTCAACATCGTCCCATGAGCCTTTTACCGGTGTATTGACAGCTGTGCTTAGCCACCCTGGCTTCGTAAGACAGGATTTGAGGACAGTCGCAGTTGCATCTGCCCTTGGGGGTTGTACATGGTTAACACCCTTGGCTGCTAACCAAAGGTTGGGGGCTCTAGTCCACCCAGAGGCAGCTCAGAAGAAAAGCCTGATCTACTTCAGCAAAATCAGCCATTGAGAACTCTGTGGAGTTGATTGTACCACTTGGGGTTGCCTCGGGTCGGCACCCACTTCACAGCAACTCGTTTGGCACTTGCATCTGTAGCTTTTTATACTAAGGAGAGGTGGTCGACCCTACACATCATGCAGTCAGTCAGAGCCTCCCCGGGTCCCTGCTCTGCCCGGCACTGTGCTAAGTGGCCAGGGGCCAGGGCACAGCAGGACAGTGAGCTTCAGTCAACAAGCCTGAAAGGAGACTGTTCAGTAACCAGGATGCAGCCCAGCAGGTGTTCTGTTCTAAAGCTCCAGAGAGCCGCAGGGCTGCTGTTGAGCTCGGTGGCTGTGGGCTCTGAAATAACAGCAAGTCCTTTTGCCTGGGGGAGGTTAGAGCAGGGCTTCCTACGCTGGTCCACCAACAGGTGCAGCCTTAAGCAACTGTGAGCACCTCTGTCTCCACAAAAGCTTTCTAGGGTTTGGGAAGCCAGGCCCAAGAAGACTGTTGGAAAACTATAGTTTGGAAGTTTGCACAGGCCTGGATCCCAGGGAGCACACGCCAGTGAGGGGGGGTTGTTTATGCCAAGAGCAGAGAGTCAAAGGCTTTCTTTCTGACTGTCAGCAGTCAAGAGGTGGGCTTTGGAACGGATGGAGGCTTCATTCCCAAGACGGAGCTTTATCCTTCCTCCATCAGTAGATCTCTAAGGTCCAGTGAGTGCAGAGGCTCTAGAGGCCAAAGGTTAAATGTGTCATTCCCTGCCACTGGCCTCTGACTCACGGTGACCGTAAGCACAGCAGAATGAAACGCTGCCTGCTCCCGCGCCATCCCCACTGTTGGCTATAGATTGGACGGTTGTGACCCACAGGCATTTTGCTGCCTCATTGTCGGGAGATGGCCAGTCCTTTCTTCCCAGCCCTTCTTAGTCTGGAACTCTGCTGAGACCTGTTTAGCAACATAGCAACATGCAAGGCTCCACCGACAGATGTGGGGGGCTGTGCATGAGGTGTCTGGCCAGGAGTGACCTGGGTCTCCAGTCTGGGAGGAGGGGATCCCACCACTGAAGCACCAACGTCTAGTTGAGTGTAGGGTCAGTCAAGCTCAGCCCTCCTCCACGCTGACCAGCGGCAGCTGGGCAGCCTGTGGCCTGGTGGGACCCCAGTGCTCCTTTCGCTCTGCTCTGGTGGCCTGGCAGAGTCAGGATGGAGCCAGAGCCTTTGGGGACTTGGAGGCTGGTTTTTGTTCCTTCACTCCTTGTTGAAGGTAATGACACAAAGAGTGGCAGATGGCTTGGGGCTCCATCCTCAGATGTTTTCCATCTGGGCCTGCTCCCCAGGGGCTACCCCAGGTGGGAGGTTGTGCTGGGTGGCAGTGAAATGTTTGGGGGATCACAGATGTTACTACTGGAACCATCTGCTGGCTTGCTGATCGACCAGCTGAGTCCTCTGCACAGACTTGGCAACCTCTCCCCACAGGGCTGGTGGATTCTGGGTGGGTCAGATTTGTGCTGAAGAGTGGTCCCATACAGGGCCACAAAAGTGGCAGCGTGGCATGACGTTGGCCTGTTGGTACGTGCTTGGCTGCCTGGCTGCCCTGACCTGTGGACCCTGTGACCCGTGGGAGCTGCTCCTCCTGTATCCCTGTACTCAAGTGTAGGTTGTCTGGGATCCGTCAGGACGGTTGTTTCTTCTACTTGCTTTGGGCTTGGACCCATGTTTTTGTAACATAAATTAACCTTGAGACCTGGGAGGAGAGCCCTGAGTTGAAAGAACATGGCTGTTGGAGCCAGATGGACTTGGGTTCAAATCCAGTATTTGAATCTCAACAGGCTGAGTGACTTTGAGCAAGTTACCTACCCTCTCTGTGTCTGTTTCTCATCTGTAAAATGGGAATAGTAATAGTATCTATTTTCTAGGGGTGGAGTAGGGATTAAATGAGTTAGTACATGGCAAGTATATTAATACATGGCTAGTACAAGGCCTCAGTAAACATTAGCAACATAGACATTGATGTCTTTGGGCCTCAGTTTCCTCCAGTGTAAATGGGGCCCAACACTACCAATGCTCCCTTGCACTGGTGGTGTGAGGGTTATCTGGAGGCACTCAGAGATCCCACTGCTGTTTTATGGTTGGTTACTGCCCTTCCATTGCCTGGTGTCAGGATGATCACAATAGCCCACATCCATTGGGTACTTGCATCTCAGACCCCATGCTGAGCATTTTACATCTCTTAAACGCACTGCCATCAAGCAGCCTCACAGAGACCCAAGAGGACACAGTAGAACAGCCCATAGGGTTTCCAACGCTGTAATCTCTACAGAAGCAGACTGCCACATCTTTCTCCTGTGGAGTGGCTGGTGGGTTCAGACCAACCTTTCTGCTGGCAGCCGAGCGCTTGACTGCCATGCCCAGGGCTCCTTTTTGAATTGTTTAGAAACCAAACCAAACTCACTGCCATCGATTCGATTCTAACTTAGTGACCCCCTTTGGGTTTCCGAGGCAGTAAATCTTTACAGGAGTAGATTGCCCAATCTTCCTTCTGAGGAGTGGCTGGTGGGTTTGAACCGCCAGCCTTCTGGTGAGCCATCAAATGCCTTAGGCACTACGCCACCAGAGCCCCTCTTTTAGCTCCTTTAATCCTCAGATCAGCTTTGAGTGGGTGATGCTCTGTTTCCACCTCGATGCTTGGACATCAAGTATCCTGCTCAAGTTTTCACTAGAAAGCGGGGCAGCCAGGACGCAAGGCCAGGAAGTCCGAGCCCATGGCTCCTCCACAGGTGCCCTGGGCCCCCTGTTGACCTTCTTAGGAGCAAGACCCTGACTCCCCTCCATCTGGGTTCATCTCCACTTCTCCTGGGGGCAGGGGGAGTTTAGGGGACCAGGGACTCATGACCACCAGCTTGGTTTCAGGGCCTCCTGGCCCTCTTAGTCCCCTCTGCTGTCCCTTTAACGTGCCCACTGGCTGGTAGGTTCCTGGCTTCTCTGCTCTGTCTCCTTGGGAGCTCCCCGGATGCGCCCTCCAGTCTCCA
The DNA here is from genome assembly GCF_000298275.1 of Orycteropus afer afer. Classification (NCBI taxonomy): domain Eukaryota; kingdom Metazoa; phylum Chordata; class Mammalia; order Tubulidentata; family Orycteropodidae; genus Orycteropus; species Orycteropus afer. Next base: position 10,476,855 of record NW_006921625.1, on the reverse strand, counting down.
CACCTTCTGCTCCACATCTCTTCCAGCATTTTCGCCCCCACAAGCGATGCCAACCCCACCGGTGGGGCTTTGCCAGTGTATCTGCAATGCTTGACCCATTTCCGCCCAGCTCTGCCAGATGCTTCTCTAGATGCTGGGCAAGGAGAGTGGCCGTGAGCAGGGTCCTCGTCCTGGCCACCAGGCCCAGCGTAGGGGCACCGTGTGGGGCAGCTCGGTGCCGGCAGTGCTCTTTCTGGCTCTGTCCCTCCCTCTGAGAACCTGCAGAATGCTCACGTCTGGTGGGCGTGGTGCAGAGCAGCGTGCTTTGCTTCCAACACTGACGGACTTGCAGGGCGCTGGTCTCCACCCAGTTAACACTTCCCATGGGCTGAGCTTGGACCTGGGTGTTGTGAATGGCCTGCGCTGGCGCTTGGCCCAGTTTGGCAAATGCCACTGAAGTCCAGGCCGAGCCTCGCTAAGGCTCTGCAGAAGGAGACACATGTCTGGGTGAACGGGCCAGTCCAGGTTCAAGGTGACTGTGGAAGCTGGCTTCTCTTCTGAAGGTGAGGCCAGAGGTAGGACGTTGCCAGGGTGAGGATGACAGACAGATTCCTCCCTGCTGTGTGGCCACTGGTGATCAGTTAGGGCTGCCTGGAGCCTGGAGGCCTGCGGTGATGCAAGCTGTTAAATGCTCAGCTGCCCATGGAAAGTTTGGTGGTTCAAACCCCTGAGAGGTGCCTTGGAAGAAAGTCCTGGCTGGCTGCTTCTGAAAATCAGGCACTGAGAGCTCTGTGAGCACGGTTCTCGTCTATGACACATGGTGTCACCAGGAGTCAGAATCAACTCACAAAGGCCTGGCCTTTTGGCACTTGGAGCCATGGGCAGGGCCAGTGCGGGAGGGTGCTGTGAGGGTGTCCAGTGTGGACCTGTACCAGGCTCACGGGTGACTGACCTCTGGGAGGAACCTGCTGTCAATCGCCCGGGCTCCTCCGCTGACCCAGTCTGCCACCATCTCCTCCGTCTGCCGGCACTAGACGATACTACCCGTCTTCTAGGAGCTCCTTCTTGGACAGGCAGGGACATTTGTAATGGATGGTGATGCCTGCTGGGACGGTGGGGTTACAGAGCCACGAGAGTGAGGAGCCCAGACTAACCACCTCAGCAGCAGAGGCAGCAAAGGCAGCAGAGGCCTTAGCCAAGTGGGTGGTGTGCTCACATTTGTGTTGTGTGCTGATGGCTTGGGGCTGTAGGTCTAAGGGGTCCTGGAGGTGGTCAGAGATGGTGGGGAGGCCCAGGGGGCCCTGTGGACACCCTCCATGTAGATGAGGTCCTGAGGGCTCAGATATGGCTGCAGCAGCAGCAGCGTGGAGGAGCCAGGCTGCCTCTCATCCCAGAATGCACCGAGATGCTCTCGGGGGTGGGGGTCAGCAGCACCCTGCTAGGTGGTCACCGTGAACTGTCTGTGGTCGCCCTGGGGCAGCGGCTGGGGCAGGGGTTTGCACTGACAGAGATGTGTGGACACCCTAGCAGCAGCATGGCAGGCTCCTGGCCCAGACGAAGGAGGGATAGGGGGAGAGCAGGGCCGGGTCTCTGCAGCTGGGCCCAACGGAGGCAAGCTGTACTGATAATTGTCATGTAGGGCAGCAAAACCTGTGAAAGCCGGAAGCTGTGTCAGAGGAAACCTGTCAGAGAAGGAAGATGCGAATATTTTCCACTAAGATAAGTGATAGGAAAGTGGTAAGACTGCACCTGCCAAAGGTGGAACCATGTGCGACCCTGACACACAAGGCAGGCTGTCAGCTGGGGCCGTCACAGGTGTGACTGTGCGGTCGAGCACACAACTACAAAATGGGCCCAGAGCCCACGCTCACCCATCTGCTTTCCTGCCCGTGTAATTATCCTCCAGTTGCAGTCCTCTGCAGACAATGAAGGTGATGGCTGGTTTGTGATGGTCTTGCAGATGACTCTCTGAGGGCACAAGTGTGAGGTGGGTGTTTGTGAGGTGAGGGCACCCCCAGCAGGACACTGACAACTCTGACTCCCTCTGTCATTCTTTCCTGGGCTCTGTCTGCTCCCTCGGAGCTCTGGTGGCGCAGTAGTTAAAGCGTTCGGCTGCTAACCAAAAAGGTGCAAACCTCCCTGGGAGAAAGATGAGACAGTTGGCGTCTATAAAGATTTACAGCCTTGGAAACCGTGTGGGGCAGTTCTACGGGTCAGAAGGGACTCTGTGGCAGTGGCTTGCGTTGTCTGCTCCCTGGGTGGTGCCATCGGTTAAGTGCTTGACTACAGCTGGAAGTCTGGCAGTTCAAACCCATCTTCTGAGGATAGCCTCAGAAGGCAGGCCTGTGAATCTGCTTCCAAAACAGCACAGCTTTGAAAATGCAACGGAGCAGTGCTGTCTGCACAGGGGGTCACCATGATGTGGAATCGACATGACAGAGGCCAACACCATCTGTTCCAGGAGGGCACCCTTCCCGTCAGAGGGTCCCTGACGAGGTCTGCAGAGCACACCAGCATGTCTGGGTGCAGGTGGTCCTCCCCTGGCTTCCTGCTCTCTCAGCTGTGCACATGGCCCCAGGTGGGCAGGGGGCACTCTCCTGGGGTGACGTCATGTAGCCAGGGCTCACGTAAAGGAATCCAGCTGCCAACTATGATGTCAATGCTTGGCGTCAAATAACACCCACGTGTTGAAGACATACCAGAACGGTCCTGGCCTTTTCAGGGTGTGTGGAGCCAGCTGGGCCCAGCTGGCAGACCCTCCACTGTGCGAAGCTGGGCCAGCTGGCTGAGTCATCGCTGTGCCCCTCGCCCACCTGGGGAGGCAGCCAGCTGTCTGGTCCATCAGCGTGTGGGCGGAGCACTCAACAAAGAGCCTCCCTGCCATGAGGGGGTGGTTTTATTCAGAGCGTTTTAAACCCTCTGCCAAGAATCAGCAGAGATCAAACAGACTAAACATGAACGAATGCATCATTTCCAACCGGCAAGAAGTGGCGTGGCCTCTGTG
>NW_006921625.1:10472477-10473247 GCF_000298275.1 Orycteropus afer afer | reverse complement strand
AGCTGGGGCAGTAGGGAAGAAGCCTGTGGGGACACCTCTCCTGTTTCACTGCCTGCCCAGGCCCGTTACCCCAGGTGTCCGGTCTGTCTCTGTGTTCTTTCCATGGTGTTGTCTTCTGATGAGCCATTAGGTCTGGAACTCAAGTCTGAAATGATACCCTGGGTGAAAATGTGCTTCATCATGGAAGGCCTTCCATTGGTCCTGAGCCTAACGCTTGGAGCGCAGTGAAGACACCCTAGAAGCCTCAGGAAGAGAAGGTCAACCATGCCTGTGTGTGGATGCAAACTTCACTGGCATTCCACCAACCAGGAGTCCTCAGCCTTCTATTATCTCCTGGTTTGTTTTTTCTGCCTTTTCCCTCATGTAGTAATTGCATTGATGGTCTAATGATTGAAATTGAAGCGAGAAGGGCAGGGTCCTCATGGACAGAACAGGGGTCTCGTCCCAATGAAGAAGATCGAAGTGGACATGGGCCCCTCTCTAGCAGCCGTAATGGACTCAAGGCCTCAGCGGTCAGTGTCTCCTTTCATCTTGGTCATGCACTGTGTGTGTGACCTTTCACTGAGCGCTGGTTTTGTGCCCAAATCAAAGACCAAACCCATTGTCCTCGAGTAGGCTCAGACCCAGGGTCACTCATCATGTCAGGCACAACTGTGCTCCATAGCGTTTCCAGTAGCTGTGACCTTTTTTACATTTTTGTTTTAAAAAAGTGATTTGTGATTTGAATGGATTTTACTGAGCAGATTGGTTTCCATTCAACTGTCCGTACA
>NW_006921625.1:10452805-10468180 GCF_000298275.1 Orycteropus afer afer | reverse complement strand
CTTCTCAGCCTCAGCAGCCAGCAGCTGTCTGAGTTAAGAAATGTCTCTAGCTTCAGTGGGCCAGGAGCAGGAGGCAGAGCTGGACCCCAAGGCTGAGGGACTTTCACCCAGCCCCCTAGAGCCTGGCACTTTGAACTTGGACTTAAAGCCTCCAAATTGTAAGAATAAACTCTTGTTTGTCAAGGCCATCCCATTTGTGGTATATTCCTGTCAGAGCGACACCAGGGAACCGGAACAGTGAAGAATGCTGAAAGTACCATGGGCTTCATCTCATCTGCTTTGGTCATGTTGTCAGAAGGGACCGTTCTCTAGAAAATGATATCATGCTTGGTAAAATGGAGGGTCAACGAAAAAGGGGAAGGCCCTCAACAAGATGGATTGACACAGTGGCTACAACAATGGGCTCAGGTATAGCAAGGATCATGGGGCTAGCACAAGACCTGGTAGTGTTTCATTCTGCTGTGCATAAGGTCACTGTGAGTTGGAGCCAACTTGACAGCACCTAATAACAACAACAGAAGATGTCCATGTTCAAATCCCTGGAGCCTGTGACTGTTACCTTGTATGGTATGAGGGTCTTTGCACATGGGATAAAGTTGAGGCTCTGGGGATGCAGTGGTTATGCAGGATGATCTGGGTGGGCCCAGTGTAACCACAAGGGTCCTTAGAAGAGGTTGAGAGACATGACTGTGGATGTGGAGGTCAAGAGATGTGGCTATGGATGCCGAGGTCAGAGAGACGTGACTGGACACTGAGATTGGAGAGATGTGACTGGGGGTGAAGAGGCTGGAGTGATGAGCTGTAAAGATAGGGGAAGGAGCCATAAGGCAAGAAACACACACACCTACACACAAAACAAAACAAAACCCATTGCCATAGACTCAACTCCAATTCAATCAGATCATTGCAACCCTCTAGGAGGGTCATATGCGACCCATATGAGTAGAAGTGCTCATATGGTTTACCAGGCCATAATCTTCACGGAACCAGATGCCACATCTTTCTCCTGCAGAATGGCTGGTGGGTTTGAATGGACAATTTTTTCATTAGCAGCTGAGTGCTTAATCACTGTGCCACCAGGCCTCCTTCACCGAGGCCTCTAGAAACTGGAGGAAGCAAATAAGTGGACTCCCCTCCCCCAGCCTTCCAGAAGGAAGGAAGCTATGCCAATTACTGCATTTCAGCCTGTAAGACACTTTCTGGACTTCTGATCTCCAGGACTATAAGATAATAAATTTGTGTTTTTTGGGGTGACTCACGCTGTAGTAATTTATTACAGCTGCACTAGGGCACTAATACAGTGGGTACTGTGATTTCCTTTCCCCACACCTGTATCTAACTCCCCAGCCAGAACGTAAGGCCTTGGCATCTGGAGTGCTCAATTCACTTCAGAAACTGTACTTCAAACGCTTGTTTCTGAGCACACCACCTCCACGTAAGGAAATGTAGACCTGGGTCAAACGTGTTTGCCCTCAAGAAGACCATGTCTACTAGTGGACCACGTAGACCAGCCTCCACAACCCTTGAGACCAAAAGCGCTAGAGAGGCCCCACTCCCACTACCAACCCCTCTGATCAGGATCAAATAGAAGATTCTAGACAGAGAGGAAGAGAAAACGTATAAAACAAAATTCTGTTGAGAATTTGCACAGCAGAATATACACCAATTCAACTGTGTCTACATGTGCAATCCCATGATATTGTTCACATTCTTTGAATTGTGCAAAAGTCTCAATTTCCTTTTAATATAAACTCAATGCCCTCTATATTTCCTATCTAAACTTTCAGGTTGTTGTCATCAACTTGATCCCAATTCGAAAAAAAATAATTAAAAAAGGAAGTAGTATTCTATAGTTGAAAAATTATTACACACACACACACACACACACACACACATATATATATATATAACAAAATTCAAAATCATGAAAGTGACCAGACTTAGTAGTCTGATAGAGACTGATACAACCCCCAAGGCTGTGACCATTAGATAAACTTCAAATCGGGAACTGGGGAACTGGACCCACTCCTACAGGGTCAACTTTCTATCAGACAATAGAGAAGCCTTGTGGTGCAGTCAGTTACTTAATGTGGCTCTTCTAGCCGTGGTCCCTGGGACTTCCACCACTTGACTGGGTGGGACTATGCAAACGTGAGGTGCCTGTGGCCCACCAAGGGGACTGTATAGCTTGCTGATAATGCACACGGCACACTTGAGTGGATGGGACCATGCAAAGAAGGTGTATGAAGCCCCAACATGGGGATTGGTCAGTTTCGCCATCTTGCTAGGCTTAAAATGAGCCATCCTGGAGGTGGAAGGGGGATCTCACTGCCATCAAGAAAGAATTGCTGGAGTGGAGTACGTCCTTGGACTCGAGATCCCTGGGCTAAAATTGTGGAGAGATGGCGGAGAGACGGCCACAGCAAAAGCAGCAGCACCGAGACTGGCACAAGATGGAGCAGTGGGCTTCCCAACCCAGGGCGTGAGAAAGCTGAGTGCCTTGGGGAGGAGGATTGCTGGTGGAGTGGGGTGCCTCTTGGGTGCCTATCAGCAAAGCTAAAAGACCTTTTGTAATACCAGCTGAGCAGAGCAGGGGCCACGGCCAGAGAGAAGCGTGCCTGTGGCACAGCCAAGAAGAAACTGTCCTGATTGAAGGACTATATCCCGAGTTGTTTTCCGATCCTGCATTGTAACCTGTTACTTTCCTAGTAAACCCCATAATTGTTAAGTATTGTCTGTGAGTTCTGTGTGGCCCTTGCAATGGGTTATTGAGCCCAGCAGTGAAGTACAAAGTGCTATGGGAGGAATGGTTGGTGTCGGAATTGTTAAAACAGTTGGAGGGGGATGGCATGTTTGACCTCTGCCTCACAGACCAGCCTTGGGCTAATGCTACTGATGGTGAGTGTGTCTCCTCCTCGTGAAGTTAGAGGAGGTCAGAGGACACCACTGCCTTTTCTGCAGGCCTATAAAGTGGACAATAGCACCAGGGAGGAACATAGTGCTCAGTGTAATCAACTATATGAGACCAAAAGGGCAACATTTGCCCCAAAACAAAGCCTGGAGTGCAGGGAGGGCTGGGAAAGACACACAAATGGAAATGAGGAACTCAGGGAGGAAGTGGGGAAAAGTATTATCTGCAGGGGATTGCAACAACGTCATGAAACACAAAGTGTGAAATTGTTGAATGGAAAACAAATTTTATCTGACAACTTTCACCCAATGACAATAATAAAGATCATGTCTAATTTTTTTTTTTTTTTTTAAATTTCTGGAGGCCTCAATTCAAAACCTGTGTAAAAAAGATGATCAATAATTAGTGGCAGAGTCCCCATCACACCGACATACAAAAAACGATAATACAAAACAAAACACAAAGAAATTCAGCAAGCTTCTCTAAGTGAACCTAAAACTAGAGGTTTTAGTTTTTAAAGGAACAGTAGTGAAGACAAACATTGCTTCAAACTTAATTTAATTCCAAATTGTGAAGAACAAGGGTAAGGGAAAAAGCAGGACCAAGAGGCTCAGAGGAGGGGAGAGGGGTGGAGAGGCTGGAGGGAGGCAGAAAGTGAAAACTGAGAGGTCAAGGGGCTGAGAGGCTCTGGGGTGAGGAGGGCCTTGGTAAGCTGCTCTTATCACACCTGCTGGTAAGAGTTGTCACCTCTCACCTCTGCCTGTGGACTGCTAACACTAACCACCCTACCACTGCCATCAAGTGGAGCTGATTCCAACTCCTAGCGATCCTCATTGAGTTTCTAAGACTGTACATCTTTATGGAAGTAGCTTGCCTCATCTTCCTTCTGTGGAGCAGCTGGTAGGTTTGAACCTTCTGATTATCAGCCAGTTGCTTTACCCACTGGACCACCACAGCTCCGTTAGCCACCTTCAGCAAGGGGAAAATGATCTCTCTCCCACAATCTTTACCTCTGGAAAGGAGAGTGGAGAACAAAGGCAGAACTATTAAACTATTGTTTCCTGCACCAGTGCAAAAGTGAAGAGGACTTGAAGTACTTACTGATGAAGATCAAAAAGTACAGCCTTTAGTATGGATAACACCTCAACATAAAGAAAACAAAAGTCCTCACAACTGGACCAATAAGCAATATCATGATAAATGGAGAAAAGATTAAAGTTGTGAAGGATTTAATTTTATTTGGATCCACAATCAATGTTCATGGTAGCAAAAACAAAACCAAACCCACTGCCATCAAGTCAATTCCAACTCAGTCTTTATGGTAGTAGATTGTCCAGTCTTCCTTCTGAGGAGTGGCTGGTGGGTTTGAACCACCAACGTCCTGGTTAGCAGTCAAATACCTTAGGCACTGCACTGTCAGAGCTAATGGTAGCAGCAGTCAAGAAATCAAACTATGTATTGCATTAGACAAATCTGCTGCAAAAGACCTCTTTAAAGTATAAAAAGCAAAGATATCACTTTGAGGACTAAGGTGCAGCTGACCAAAGCCATGGTATTTTCAGTCACCTCATATGCAGGCGAAAACTGGACAATGAGTAAGGGAAACTGCAGAAGAATCAATGCCTTTGAATTATGGTTGGCAAAGAATACTGGATATACAACGCATTTCCAGAAGAACAAACCGATCTGTCTTGGAAGAAGTACAGCAGGAACGCTCCTTAGAAGTGAAGATGATGAGACTTCATCTCTTGGGCTTTGGACATGTGATCAGGAGCAACCAGTCCCTGGAGAAGGACATTATACTTGGTAAAGTAGCAGGTAAGCAAAGAAAGAAGACCCTCAACGAGATGGGCTGACACAGGGGCTGTGATGATGGGCCCAAGAAGGAAGACCCTCAATGAGGTGGGCTGACCCAGGGCTATGATGATGGGCCCAAGCCTAGCAATGATTGGGGGATGGTGCAGGCCTGGGCAGTGTTTTGTTCCGTTATATGTAGGTTTGCTATGATTCAGAACAACCTCAATGACATCTAACACCACCACCAGAAAGTGGGTGAACTCCAAGGTGATGGTTCAAGGGCATCTTGCTGTGGGGAAGGGCCTGCCCTGTACCTGGCAGGCCAACTACGTCTCTTTAATATGCCATTTCCCTCAGACAACCTGGATCACAATTACCTGTATACATATTAAAGATTCCTGAGCCCACCTCAGAGTGCTTGGGTGGTACAGAAAGGTAGCGCCCTTAGCTGCTAACCCAAAGGTTGAAGGTTTAGTCCGCCCAGAGGCATCTTGAAAGATGCTTAGTGATCTACTTCTGGAGACTCACTGTTGCAAACCCTATAAAGGATAGTTCTACTCTCACTCACATAGGGTCACCCTGAGTCAGAATCAGCTGGACGGCAACCGGTTTGCTGGGGCCCATCCCAGACCCCTTGGTTCTGATGCCTCCCAGAATATGAGAACAGTGTGACTCTTCTGTTCAACGGATAAACGTTCACTCAAAATATTAACAATCTTAGCAATTTCATAGACTTAATTAGTTTGACATTTGGGAGCTCAGTACACCTTAACTGATTTTTAGTTTTTTAATTCTTGGTGAATGGTTTTTCTTTTAAATTTCTGTAGAGCATACCACAGTCTGCATAAGAGGTCTCTCATAATTTCCCTCTCTGTACAATTATTAGGGGTAATAATGACATTTTATGGCATCTCCTTGATGTAACAATGTAAGTCATTAGAACATATTATCTCACCCGTTCAACACCTCATGTCAGATCTTATGCAATTCTCAGTATATGCTTGATAAAGTATGGCTCTTAAAAGCCTGATGTTTGAAAAACGGTGGATGGTGGACTTTGCCTGGAAAACGTTTGGGAATCAGAGTTATCCATAATAATTAAGCAACTCTGGGAACAAGGTCTTTTCTCACAATCTAGGTGACTAATGACTAAATTTCAGTGACTCGGTTCTTTTATAACCTGATGGAGTACAATATTTTATAGCATAATCTTTCTGGCAGGTTACTTTTGTGCTATATATTACTGGCTTTGTCTTGGCTGTGAAGAAATGCTGTCAATGATTAACTGCCGGTAATGATGGACGTGCTCTATAACGTCTCGGTACTGGGTGATAGGCAGCTGGTAGGATTCCTTCACGCTCACTTTCAGGCCAGGGGATTCAGCTCCGTCTGCAGTGTTAGGCACATACTAAGCCTGTGTTGTGCTTGAAGATGTAAGTTAACATTTGCTCAAATAATTTCTTTTAGAAGGATCAGCACGAGGCTGGTCCCCACGAGGCAGAGGTTAAAGATGTCCCAAACGTCTAACTTTTCCAATCTGCTGTCCCACTCCATCATCTCTAAGGTCATTGACTCACACTCCCCTCAGTGTTCTCCCTCCTGTCCTAAACCAAAAAACAACCTCACTGCTGTCAAATCAATTCCTACTCAGCGACCCCTCCTTGGGTTTCCGAGGTGGTATCTCTATGGAAGTACATTGCTCAATCTTCCTTCTGAGGTGTGGCTGGTGGGTTTGAACCGCCAGCCTTCTGGTTAGCAGTCAAATGCCTTAGGCACTATGCTACCAGAGCACTCCCTCCTGTCCTAGGTTCTGTATTTCGCTGTAATGTCTCACAGAACTCAGGAACTGCCAGGGAAACAGCTCAGTGGTTGTGGAGGCTGGCAGGTTCCAAGCCTGTGGGTCAGGCTTTGGTCTGGAAGATTCTTCTCACTCATGTGGAGGTAGGCGCTGCCGACCCCAAACCAGCAAGTCAGATGGCTGGCTGCAGGGTCCAGATGAACCGGATGTAGGATCCCGAGCAAGAGCGGGACCTTTGCCAGAACGTTCACATATATACTCTCAAGGAAACTAAGGTGGTAACTTGAGTCACACACTCCAGTAAGGTGGCACTCGTGATACATCCCACCCTAACCCTGCCTCAGTTACATAACAAACAACTCTCCCCAAAATGGGACCATCACCACAGGTATAGAGGCTAAAATTTACAATACATCACAAAATGGAGAACAATTCACTGCACTGCAACATCATAAGAAACTATGAATGTTAGACATTTTTTATTACGGTGAAAATATATATAACACAACATACACCATCTCAACAATTTCTGTGTGTATAATCCAGTGATTTGATTACATTCTCTGAGCTGTGTGACATTCTTGCTATCCCTTTCCAAATCATTCTGCCACCACTAATCTAAGCTTGGTACCCTCTAAGCAGACACTGCCCCCTCCCTCTGCCTCCCATCCCTGGTTATCACTATGATCTGTTGGTTTCTATGTATTTTCTTATTTCATATAAATGAGATTATACAGTGATCTGTCCTTTTGCGACTGACCTATTTTGCTCAGCATGATGTTTTCAGATGAGATCAGACGTGTTCACCATGGTATGGCCATAAACTTAGCATGATGTTGTCAAGGATCATCCAGGCTGTGGCAGCCATCAAGACTGTCTCTCGTGTGGCAGATTTTTGTAAAATGACATTGAAAAGCAAGGCCAGTATGCAGGCTCAGACCCCTCCTAGATAGATCCATGATCCAAGTTGAGTGGTGCTCAAATCTAGGATTAAACTATATTTTAAGAATCACTACTTTGATTTGGGAATGGTTCATGGTCATAGTTGACCAATACCATGAATGTAATTAATACCACAGAACTGTCCGTGTGAAGATAAAATTGTACTGCAAGAAAAAAATTACTATTTTGAATAGGGTCTTTGGAAGATCAAGCTTACAAGCAATAAATTAGGAGGTAAATTCACATAAACAGCAGGGGGGTCACAGCAGGAGCAGTGGGAGGGACAAAGGCTCTGAATCTAACAGTTGTTGTTGTTGGGTGCCATTGAGTCAACTCCAACTCATAATGACCATACAGGACAGAGTAGAACTGCCCCATAGGGTTTCTGAGGATATAAATCTTGATGGAAGCAGACTGCCACACCCTCCTTCTATGTAGCAGCTGGTGGATTCAAACTACGGACCTTTTAGTTAGAAACTGAGCACTTAACTACTGTGCTACCAGGGCTCCTCATAGTCACACAATGGAATATTATTCAGCCATAAACATGGCACGAATTCCAGTGCATGCTTCAATATGGATGGATCTGGTAAACATTATGCTAAGTAAAAGAAGCCAGACACAGAAGGCCAAATCTCGTCTGATTCCATCTAAATGAAATTCCAGAATCGGGGAATCTATAGAGTCAGTAAGTAGGTTAATGGTTGCCAGGGGCAGAGGGCAGGGGGGTGGGGTAGTGACTACTAATGGGCGCTGGGTTTTCTTCTAGGGACGGAAACCTTCGGTTAGCAGATAAGCGCTGAACCACTGTGTCACCAGGGCTCCTTGATGTCAACAGATCTGGGCTCAGATTCTTGCTCAACCACTTACTTATTAGCTCTGTGCCATTCGACAATTTTCTTAACTTTGTTTCATCTATAAAATGAGGTAATAAAATCTACCTCATAGAATTGTTGTGGGGTCTCAAGACACTGGATATAAGACAGCAGACATGGAGTTGGACGTCATTAAATGGAGGTGGCCCTAGTAGTCTTCACCACCGTCTTTCCTTAATCAGGCCCCTTGGAAATATTGGAAGCAATGATTAACATTTAATGTGTATCTACAATTGCAAAACATGCCTCTCGCATCTTTATTTCTTACCAGGAGGGTTATAGGAACTGTTTTTTTTTTTGTGTTTGGGACCATCCTCCCTCCCCCAGTTGCCTGGGACCTGTTTGGTAGATTGTAGGTGCTAAGGTTAATTTGAGTTAAATTACAAGCCTTGACCAAGCAATGACAGGGGTGGGGAACTTGGGCTTTTCACCTTTGAGCAGAACACAATTAAGCCGTTGGACTTGAAAAGGGTCAACAGAGACTACTGTGTCCATCTATTTCCCTGCAATGCAGATGAGGTCTTTGAAATATCATGCACCAGGCCTCAAAGCTCCCAGCACAGCAAGAGCTTGGGCTTCTGTCTAGATGTCCTCTTCTTTTAATCAGATTTTGCTGGAGACGCCTTTGAGGTCTTGTGGCTCCAGGGTTCACCTTGATTTTAACAGCAAAAGGTATAGCTAGAGGCTCCTTGTAACACAGTGTCGCTTGGTTCCCCAACTGACAAGTGCTTCTGGCCACGGGAAGAAAAAACAAGCAGGACTTGCCCCTGCAACCCGGCAACCAGTTAGACTGCAGTGTGACACAAGCCTGTCATTTCTCATTTATAATAATAGGCTAGTTATGTAACTTTCCCAAGCCTCAGTTGCTTCTTCTGTGAAGTGGGCATGATAACATTAGTAACCATTGGCCCATGGGTCGATTCTGACTCATGGCAACCCTTTGCATTTCAAGGTAGAACCACACTCCACAATATTAGCACTGGCCTTGTATGCTCTGGGGAGAGAAATGAGATACTGTGGCTAACACACTCAACACGGTGCATGAAGCCCATGCAAGCTTATTGCTATCACTGTCTTCTGGTTCTCTCCAGATCTGTTTGAGTGATTCCCTGTGGATGACCCAAAGTCTGCAGAACATAAAGTCACTGATCTACTTCCTGCGCCATGGGCCTCTGCTCACAATGGCTGGTTAGATGAGAACATTAACCTCCTTCTGGAAGTTGGATGAAGCCATGAACGTGTACCTCAGACAGTGTGTACACAACCTGGTGTGCATTTGTTGGGTTCCTGGAGCCCTGAGGCACATAGACCCATGGGGCCGGGTTTCAAGGCTGAGAGGAAATGAACCACAATGCATGTATAGAGCTTGTCTACTGCACAATGCACTGGGCTTGAAGTTGGAAGGATGAAAACGCACACTGGCAGTCAGCTTCTCACCAGCCCTTTCCTTGTTCAAAGTGAGTGTTCAGTGGGCTGACCTCAGTCTTCTTCCTGGAGTTACAAGCTCTGTCAGGGTCATAGCCAGGGCCTCGGTGGAGAGGAGCCTCTCTTGGCTGTCTTGCCAGCTTCCCAGTGAAAGGGCTTGCCATTCAGATGAAAACATCCTTTCCAATGACCTGAGACCAGAGATCGTGAGGGTGGCACAGGACTGGGCCTTGCTTCACTCTGCTGTATGGAAGGTTGGCATGAGTTGGCTCCAACGCAACAGCAGCTAACAGCAACAACGATGACCTGAGAACTGCCTTTGTGCTCTTAATTGAAGTGGGTCTACTTCTGTGATCAAGTGCAAGCAATCCAGTCCAATAAACCCCTGGAGGGAAAGGATGAGACAAACCCTGAGCAGCTTACACCCTTCCTTTCTGGTCGTCATTGTGTAAGTCTGGTGACCAAAACAAAACAGGAAGGACCAGGGGCTCGGTCCCTCTTCACCTGTATGTGTTGCCCACCCTCACTAGTGTGGAAGCCCCGTGAGGGCAGGGCCTCTGTGTTCTGTGCTCACCATACAGTCCCTGGCACATAGGAGACACTCAGAATATTTGTTGAGTAAATGATGTTCTCTGCTTCTCAAACTGCTTCTCCGCGAGGGAAACTCCATCATGCACCACGTCTAAGGACTGTGCTTTCTTTGGAGTTTGAAGGACACAAGTTCCAGGAAATGATTTGATCCCCGCATTTGCTGTAGGAAATTTTACTATAAACAGCACTGAGCCATCTGAGACACCATTAAACTTTCTTCCAGTGTCCATCCAATACACTGAGCCGCCCATTTACACCTCGTGAACTCTAACAAGGCCATCACTGTGCTACTGGAATGTTCCCTCCATGGGTATTGTGGGCAGCTTTGCTTTGCGCTCCACTCAGTTCTCCCAGCACCATGCTTTCTCTTATCTCATGTCCTTTCACCTGCTGATCATTTTCTCTTAGAAGCCCTCCCCACCTGCTCTCTTGACCCCTGCCTGGCTACTGCCTTTTGTGGCCCCGCTTAGACATGCCTTTACTGCTTAGTACGTTTGTGCTGTGCCACTCCCTCCAGCAGGGCCTCTCCTAGGTGGCCCCTAGCCTCCTTGGTTTCCTTGTCCTAGGTTGTAATTATCTGCTCATATAGGGGCCACTGAGAACCTTGTAAAGAGCATTGAAACATTGTCTGACATATTACTGTGCATTTCTTATTTTAGTTCTTACCTGTAAATTTCTTAATGTAGCACTTAATTATAACTTTTTCTAGCAAATCTGAAATTCATCAGTGGCTAGAGTCTACCACTTAGTGTAATCACTATTGGTATTTTGGTAACTTCCTTTCAATGTATTGATCGTATGTAAACATGTCTTCATGAAGCCTGGTGGTGCAAATGATTCAATGCTAGGCTGCCAAATGGAAGGTTGGCAGTTCGAACCCACACAGTGGCTCTGAGGAAGAAGGACTTGGTGATCTGTTTCTGTAACGATTACAGCCAAGAAAACCACACAGGACAGTTCTACTCTGTCACGTGTGGTTGCTGTGAGTCAAAAACAACTCGACAACCACAAACATGTCTTTAAGCAGCAATGTTATCATGGCTCACTGCATCCTCTCACGGACTTGAGGTTGTTGGGTGCCGTTGAGTTGGCTCCGACTCACAGCAAACCTGTGTACAACGGAATGAAACACTGCCATGGACTTACGAATACTTTATTGTGGGTGTCTTTTGTTGTAAGGGAGTCCCTAGAGTTGCAAATGGTTAAGGGCTCAACAACTAGCTGAAAAGTTGGTGCTTTGAACCCACTGAGAGGTGTCGGAGAAGAAAGACCTGCTGATCTGCTTCCCAAAGGTCACATCCTTGAAAACCCTATGGCACAGTTCTTCTCTGCATACATGAGGTCCCTATGAGTTGGAATCGAATTGACAGCAAGTACCAACAGTGTTGTATTTTGTCTTCAGTTCTTTCAAGAATAGCTTTCCTTTTGTTTCTGCATCATCCTCCACCCCAACTGCACGAGTGGGAGTTCATGTTCTTTGAGACCTTGACTTCTGGCCAACAGCTGGCTTAAGGAAACCAATCAGAGTCCTTCCTTGATTTTTTTTTGAATATGAACAGGAAGCAGAGTGCTTGGCCTTCTAGTCACAGACACTGGGGGCATGAGCGCTGTCCACTATTCCGATCCACAGCGGAAAAGAGTGAAGCCAGCAGGCAGCAAAACCTCTCAACTGCCAATGATATGTGATGCCAGGTCCGGTGGGACAGGGGACAGGAGAAAGTGTACAAAAGTCTCAGGAGGCTGTGTGAGTGGGGCAAAAAGGCCTTGATGATCGAATGGAACATCCTGCATCTGAGGGAAAAACAACCCCTATAGCTTAAAGGACAAATGATTTCCACTTGCCCATGAGGAACTAAAAAAGGACTTCAAAACTATAATCCTTGTATTGTAAGGAATGATGTGACTGGGTGTGGTCAAGAATGGGAAATGAAAATGTCCATGCACACAGAGATGTCACCGTCTCAAGGAAGACGAGGAGCCCTGGTGGTGCAGAGGTTAAGCTGCTTGGTTGCTAACCAAAAGCTCAGTGGTTTGAACCCACAACCCACTCCACTGGAGAAAGACGTGGCAGTCTGATCCTGTGAAAATTTACAGCCTTGGAAACCCTAAGGGGCAGCTCTCCTCTGTCCCAGGAGTCAGAACTGACTCGGTGGCTGTGAGGTTGTTTTTGGTTTTGGAAGAAGATCAAGGAAGGAACTTTGGAATCGAGATGGAGGCTGGAGTGGGGCTGGAGGAAAGTTTATAGAATCAGCAAAGTGAAAAGATCAGACGGAGTTATTCTTTGAAGTCCATGGAAGTGGTCCATGTAGACCAAGGAAGAAAATATGAAGCAGGTGATGTGGTGGGAAGCACGTTCATGTAACACCTGAACCGGGGAGACGCGATGCTGTCTAAAATTGAAAGTTGAAAACGAATTTTGAAAAAATTCTGAACAATAGGCCTCATTTACTCTCTGGCATCCACGTGAGCCTCTTTTGGGTCTGTGTGTATCTGTGTGTGTGCATGTGGGCATGTGTGTTCAGTTAGAGGAGAGAGGACAGCTCCACAAAGTGAGAAATGGAGAAGCTGAACTGTCCTCATTTCTTCATGTCTCCAAAGAGGACAGTGGGAGTTGTGCCCCAGCAGTGCAGGGGACAAAGGGAGATGGCACTTTGCCTTCTTCATTTTGAAGAGAGGTTCATAACTTTCCTTCTCTGGTTTTTACGCTTTGTTTCCCATGAGAAAGGGTGGCTAGGAGTAGTGGAATCTAATTATTTGAGTATCTCTCAAAACGTGTAGGTTTCACATATCTAGGAGTGGTTTGAAGAGATAATGTAACCTAAAGGCTGAGGGCTGGATAAACGGGCTGCTTAGCGAGTCCTTTCCTGCCCAGAGATCCCATATATGTGTTCTGAGATAAACATGGGTGGTGGCCAGCAAGCCCTGGCCAAACGCCCTAGCAGCAAGCAACTAAATGCACGCCCTGAAGCTCTGAGTGTGGTTTCTCAAGCCCGGGCAACAGATGCCGTAAGCCCCTGGACACATGCTGGAGGCAAGGAGAAACAGAGTGGGATCGTCTGGAAGGTGGCGAAAGAGGCTCCTTCCAGGCACATGCTGACAGGAAGGGAATGAGGACGGAGGCTGGGAGCCACCGATGAGCACAAGAACCCCAGGCTCTTCAGCAATGCCAAATCTGAAGTCAGAGACGGGCTGCCAGACACAGAGTCGGCGGGGGAGAGGGTGAGGAAGGAGGCCCTGAGTCAACAAGGCAGGCAAACAAAGATGAGGAAAGCTGCCTCTTTGGCTCCAGACGAGTGTGGCAAGGAAAGGTGGGCGACTGACCAGGAAGAGAGTTGAGAAAAGGTTGAGGCCTCATGAGGTGAATGACTAGGTGTCAGGCACTGGCTGGCAGGCAACGCAGCCAGGGTGCCAGGGAGAGTTGGGCAATCTGGGTTGGCAGCACAAACAGGAAGCAGCCCCTGAGTGTGAGCAAGGGTTCCTCTGCTCTCCAGCCTGCTCGCAGCCACAGGGCTAAGATAACCTTATCTAAGCCACAGGCTAAGATAACTGCCCCTTGTACACTCGGACCCGGGCTTCTGGGGTGCTGGGTGTGGCGGGTACTCATTAATAGACAGTTTGCTCATACGTTTGCTCAGTCCTTCTTCCGGAACCCAAGCACCTGCTGATGGCACTACCCGTGGCTCCGTGCCTGCGCGAAATGCTCACCTACCCCCAGGCACCCTGGCTTCTCCTCTCCTGCCTTTCCATCACGTGCATACCCCAGCTGAACTGTCTGGAGGCAAAGGAGATGGTGGGGAGCTGCAATGGGGTCTGCCCTCAGAGGGACAGGAAGCTCTGTGCATGGCCTAAAACAGCCCCTTCCCCAGGAGAGCCTTTCAAAGGCAGGCTGATGGCATGGGAGGCAGGCAGGGTTGGTTCTACTTGTTTGAATTTGGGCCTGTGGCTTGACGTCCCTGAAGCTCTATTGTGTCATCTCTAAAAAGGGGGGAAGGTGGACTGGACTTGAATGTTCACCAAGGCTCTTGCTGGTTCTAGGCCTCTCTGTGTCTTAACATCATGTGGGGCAGTTTTCAAGCAAAGAGTTGTGATAGCTTCCATGAAGGGGCAACACCTTCTATTAGTTTAAGACTGGTAGCCTGCACTCCTGTTCCAAGGCCAACCGATGTGTCATTTTAATTTCCATCTTCTCAGGCAAGACAGGAAGAAAAGTTTAACTAACCTTTCCTTGTGCAACCTGATTCCTCAGAAGGCAGAGTTACAGCAAAATACCAGGCGATGATTTTCCCATGTCCAGGAGGAGTCTCTGCAGGCCCTTTAGGTGGCCAACTTCCCTTCCGTTGTTGTTGTTGGTCGCCATCACGGTGACCCCGTGTGCAGCAGGACGAAACCTGGCCTGGTCCCGTGCCATCTTCTTGTCAGTGGGCCTGAGTGCACTGTTGTGGTCACTGTTTGTTTTGTGTGCCTTCCAACTTGGGGACTTGTCTTCCAGGAGGATATATCAGTGTTCTGTTGTAAGCCATGGTGTTTTCATTGGTTCATTTTCAGACCTTTCTTTCTAGTCTTGTTTTGTCTGGAAGCTCGGCTGAAACCTGTTCAGTGTTATAGCAACACACAGTCCTCCGCAGGTGGTGGCTGCGCATGAGACGCATTGACTGGGAATCGATGCCAGGTCTCCCACACGGGAGGCAAGGGTTCTGCCACTGAACTACCAAAGTCCCCATCAATACAGTAGAATTTTCAAAAGTAGCTTGTGGTCAAACAAGATCTGGGACATGTCAGGGATCCCCTTGACAGTATCTCTGGAGGCCCAGCTGAAACCCTAAACCATTAGCAGGTGGCTTCAGGGGGGAGCAAGTGGAGGATGAGATGAGGGAGGAGGAGAGAGGATGGGGGACCAGTATGTGGGAGCTTCTTGTGTGTGATTAATAGCTTTGGTGGGGTAGAAACATGAAAGACTCCTTTGAGTTTTGAGTGTGTTTTGGTTCTCTAGTGCTGTTCTGACAGGAATATACCACCAATGGGATGGCTTTAACAAA
>NW_006921625.1:10440161-10448800 GCF_000298275.1 Orycteropus afer afer | reverse complement strand
TTGAACTGCCAGCCTCCTGGTTAGCAGTCAAGTGCTTTAGGGACTATGCTACCAGAGCTCCTATGAGTTAACTAGCACCGTGTATATAGTAAAAGGTAAATGAGTCTTAGCTATTTTTAGACACTCATTAATTCTTTTCTGTTTTGTGGCATGAATAACTAAAAAGAACAAAAACAAAAAACAAACTCACTGCCATCGAGTCAGTTCCAACCTATAGCAAGCCCTCCTTGGGTTTCTGAGGCAGCATCTCTATGGAAGTAGATTGCCCAGTCTTTTTTTTTTTTTTTTTTTGGCAGTGTCCCCTCCCCTCCGCTCCCCCCACCCCGGTAACCAACAAAGAAAGTTTCCTTCCATATAGAAACCTCTCCTTGGCTTTTTACAATAATGAACTAATACAGTCTTGTCCTGTGATGGACTTAGTTTTGCCGTCTCTGTGACGTCAAGTAGTTGAAATTACAGAGGACGGAGCTTTTTCAAGACTTCTTTTCCTTAGCAGTAGGCACTGGAGCTCTTCCCTCTTTGAAGACAGATTTCCTGTTGGTGAGGGGCGTCCTTTGGGCTTTTTGATGTGTCCCTTTCTCTTGTGGGTTCTGATCCTCTGCATCTCTGAAGGTAGGCCATTTGCTTTTTGTGACAGCCTCATTCCAAAGGGCTCCTATTCCACGTTTAGTCAGTGCTGACCCTGCACCTGATTTTACATGGGTCTTGGTGAAAGCTGACTGTCCCACCATCCAGGACTCGTGCAATTGCTTTTCAGGTTGGAGAACAGCTCTGATTTGGGGCATATTTGCTCAGGCTTGGTTTGGTCAATTGTGTCAGTCTATCTCGATTGCCGTGCATTCTGGTGGTAACTTTAGCTTCCTGTTCGTCTCTTCCTCTGTGTCCCTCCCAGTTATGAGTACAGGTGTTGAACAAGAGAGGATGAGGGGACATCCTCTGGGTAGATACCAACTCATCATTGGCCCCTTTTGGAGCATAACCCATCTCCTAAAGGAGTCCCAGTCTCTTCCTTTAGCACAAAGACCAGCAAATGCCACCTTTTGGAAACAACTGAATTGAGCATGAATCCTCAGGAAATGAACCCAGTTAGTCACGGCCTGAGCTCATCCATACTTGGGTGGTGGGGGGCGGGTATTGCTTGGTTGGTAATTGTTGTCAAGTGGATTTCAACTCACAGCGACCCTAGGTGGAGAGTGGAACTTCCCCAAGGGTTTTTCTAGGCTGTCATCTTTAGGCCATGCTTCTTTATGAGTGTCTTGTCTCTCTGATGCACACAGGCCACAGGCCTGGGGTTTGGGAGGTCGCCATGAGGACAGGTATGCGGAGGTGCCCAGGACAGCTCTTTATGCAGTAACTCCCAAGGAAAGACAATAACAGGCCACATTATCTTAATCAGGGTTTCTTTTGGACACCAGCCAGCTTCCTTGTTCTCATTCTTTGCTCCCCAAGCAAACCATTAGCATATAATTTGGTCCCTTGAGTAGATGGATCTCAGAGCCAAAGTATACTCTTACTGTAAATGATTGCCCTGACAATCCTGGTTTACCAATTAGTGTCTGGTGAGTATAATTAGGGTAACTCAATTTCCCAGAACATGATCACCCTCGGGTGAATTCAGCCTGAAAGACTGATAGCACTGGCCGAGGCTGCCACCCTATGGGAGGTCCTGCCTGGGGTAGCCAGCCCTGTCAGCCCCCAGCCCCCTAACCGCTCCCAGCTTCCTTCACTTTGTCATGGAAACTTCACTCTTGGGGTTTATCTGCACAGTGACAGTGACCCCCTTGGAGAGACAGCACCACCTCATATGCCTTAGTGCGAGCGAATGGGAAGTGACTTCCAGAGGGTGGTGATTGCTGGTGAGAAGTGGCCCTGCCACTTGTAGGGAGCAAGAGGCTCTTGGGTGTCTAAGGCTGGGGGAGCCAAAGGGAAACGCAGGTAAACACAGGCAGCCGAGAAGGATCGGGGAGCCTCAACTTCCATCCTCTTTTATTTTCCCACTTTGTGAGCTGACTGCAGATACACCTTACTCACAATCACACTAGTCTTGGTCTCATGGTTGAAAATATTCCCCAGGCAAAAAACCAAAGAATATACAAGGAGGCCAGATGGTGACAAGTGTCATGGAGAAAGCAAGGCCAGGAAGGGCTGGGAGCTCCGGCAAGGTGGTCTGCACTTCTCTGGAAGGTGGCCAGGAAAGGTTGTGCTGAAGAGCAGATGTATTAGAAGAAAATCTGAAGGGGAGGAGGGAGCAAGCCTGCAGAGATTTGGGGAGGCGGTCTTCCAGGCAGGTGGAGCAGCACATACAAAGGCCCCGAGGCTGGACCGTTATTACAGTGGGCAAGGGGGAGAGAGGCCGCAGGGGCATCTTCTGTGGAGCCTTGGACACCTGCCAAAGGCTTTCCCTCTTACTCTGAGAAAGAGGAGGGACGGACGTGACTGGATGTGGGTTTTCATAGGGTTGCTAGCAGAGGCTGCATTTGTAGCTGTGAAGATTCTGGGGTTGGACTGTGTCCTAAAGAGCATCATGCTCTATCTGCTTGTCCTGCTGGGATGCTTCTCATGGGAGGCAGTTCCTAGACCCTGGCCTGGCTCCCATGTCACTTCTGCTCTGGACCTCGATGTCCCCAGCTGGAGGCTGCATGTTGGTGACCCCAGAAAGTGGGGCTGCTGTCCATATCCATCCATCTTCAACAGCCAATGCCCTGTGAGCACTGCTCCACCTAGGACACTGGGGTTGCAGAAGGGCAGGGGAGAAGCTGAGACTCAGCTTGGCCATGCAGGGAGGGTGGGGGGGGGTCCACGGCTGGAAAGACAAGCTCTCTGAAGCCAAAGCTGAGGGACATCATAGACGCCATTTGAACAACAACCAAAGGGAGTTATAATATTAACAACGGCTGACCATTATGGTGTGCTTACTCAACGGTGGTGAAATTAGGCTTTGAGGCCAGCCTGACACCTCAAGTGGAGCTGTGGTCACCCAGACTTCTGAACCCAGTGGCTGGTCCCTGAATGCTACGGCTCCCCCTCAGCTCCATGCCCCTTGTCTGTCCCAAGTCACACAACTACTGGCCTTAGGACCCAGAGGGGCCCTGTGTCTGCCTGCCAGGCTCTCCATCCTCCTCCACTTTCCCAGGGGCCTCTGGGAAAGGAGCTCAGGAGATCTAAGTTGAGGGCAATTGTCTGCTGTGGGGAGTCAATGCAGGACCCCACTCAGCATCCAGACAGGGTTCCCTAACTTGGCATGTGTCCCGGACACCTCAGGAGTCCCACTGGGCCTCCCAGTTTCCTGTCTTGAGAAGGAGGGCTTGGCCTCCATGGAGACATTCTCAGCTCTGCCTATAGGCTTCCCTATGGGAAGAAAGGAGTTATGGATGGGGATGGGGGAGGATGGGGAGGGCAGAAAGGAGGAAGAGCTGGCTGAGTTATCACGGCACCACCTCCCCACCACACCAGAATAGTTCTACTGAGTAGTGAACCTGCAGATATTGAGGGAGAGGGTCTTCCAGGCAGCAGAAATGACAATTACAAAGGCCCTGAGGCTGGACCATAATTACTGTGGATGAGGGTGAGAGAGGGGCCTGGGGGCCTGTTGTGTGGGGTCTTATAAACCATGGGCTTCCTGATGAATTTCACTTTAGGAGAGAGTTCTGCTGGTGGGGGCCCCCTTTAGGTGTCTCTTCTCCTTGGAGGCCATACTTCCAGAGCTGGGATCTGAGAGCAGGCTGGAGTGGCCTTGGGGTCATGATTGCCTGGGAAGCCCTTTAAAAGTGGAGCCCAAGTGCCAAGTCTCCCAGATTAAGCAGGCTTCTTTCACCTCCTATTGTTCATAATGGCAGGTTTTGGTCAGTAACTGGAACTTTGTAGCCGTGGTCTTCCACCATGATGTACTGCTGAAGATGCTTCTAACCAGTGGGCAGGGTGAAAACAGGTCCTCTGAGCAGTTAGCAGGAGTTACTGGAGGGGTGGATACCCCAGAATCCTCTTCTGAACAGAGGGTCTTATGAATCTCCCAAAAGATCTTAGGACAGGATGGGGTTCCTGGTGATGAAGCCTGAGGCCCCACACCTTGGTTGTAAATGGGCCATGGTCCCACTGTGTCCTTCCCGCAGGCCCAGGAACACCGTGTCCCTTTCTATTCCACTGCTGTCACCATCTTTGCACCTGAGACTCTCTCTGGACTGGCTTTGAAATGACAGGTAGGCACCCCCACTTCCTTCTTCCTGGTGTCTCCTGAACAAAAGCTCACAAGCCCTTCTTGTCTTCAGATCTTTCCTGCTAATTCCTTTGGGGATCTGGAGATCAGAAGGGAGAATCAAAACAAAAGAAATGGGGAAGTCCTGTGGTTCAGAAAATCTCACCTACTTTTCAAGAAGGATGTTCCTGGTCCAAGCTGAGACACCGATGGGGCTCACTCTGTGTCTTGTGTGGGGTGCCTCCCTGCTCTGGTTCCCACACATGTAAGAAAGCCACTCCTTGCCTCCCACAAAGTCCTTTCACTCTTGCTTGCCTGGCTGACTCCTTCTTATATTTCAAGACTTGGTTTAGGTGTCACCGACTCTGAGACATTGCCTCCGCCACCTGGTGTAGATGCACTTCCTATATGTTTCCACAGCAGTTTCTATTACTCCTACCCTATGTTTCGAGGGCAGGAGTGATTCAGTGGTAGAATTCTAGCCTCCATATTGGAGAGCTGGGTTTGATTCCCAGTCAGTGCACCTCAAGCACAGTTACTGCCCATCCGTCAGTGGAGGCTTTGCATTGTGTTATTTGTGTTACTAGGATGCTGAACAGGTTTCAGTGGAGCGTCTGGACCAAGATGAACTAGGAAGAAAAGCTTGAAGATCTACTTCCAAAAATCGACCAGTGAAAACACTGTGGATCACAGCGCTTTGATTCTGTTGCGCATGGGGTTACCACACATCGGCGGTTGACTTGATGGCAGCTAACAACAACCACAATCTCATGTTGTCACTGTCACCATGCAGGCTTGTCTCTAAGACTAGGCAGTATGCTGCTCTGGAGGAAGGACATTTGTCATCCCTTATGGATATTTAGTAATCTTGTCGCCACTTTGCCCTGCTGCAATCAAGGCAGACATTGCTAATCAATCATGGTGATCCCATGATAGATGTTCCAATTTCATAATCAATCTCAGGCCAGCTCTCCAGGAACCAAACGAGTGGGATCCCTATGAGAGGAGTCCATTGTGTTGTTCTGGCCTCAGAACATCCCCCACGGATGTGTTTTCCTGTTGTCTTTTCACTCTAACATTATCAGTCATTAGACTGACAGTAAGAGAACGAAAAACAATGAGCCTACGAAGAGCAACTTGGGACCAATTGAAGGAGTTGTATGATTAAGAAAGAAACCAAAGCTTCAGTGTAACCTTCATCTGGGTGAAGGCAGATGCAGGCATTCAGCCCTCAGTCCTAATTGGTGGCTGACACAAGGCAAGGGTTTATGGAATCCTTCCAGAAAATTAGCACCAAGAAGCTGGCGCACGACAAGGAAGCCAAGGTGTCATCCAATAGCAGTGGTGTGTTAGTGGAGGGGACTGCCACTGCTCCTCCGGGGCAGGATCAGGGGCAAGTCCTGCACAGATATCTGCTCCCCCCCAGAAGGGACTGACCACTCAGAGGGTTGGCTAATGATAAACGATAGGCAAACTTCTTGGTGGCTTGTAGGGGGCTTAGCAGAGTCTGGTGTGAAGATGGGTGTCCCAAAGGGTGAAGTGATAGCTACATAATAAACTCCTGGAGAGGAATTGGCAGAAGTGGGAGGGCAGACTTTGTGTGTTTGCCTAGTGTCATACAACGTGAATGGCAAGAGAAAAATCAAAGCCCTATGGAAGGGTTGGAGGGCGTTCAGTTTGAGGCCATGTATTTCTCAGCTCCTGAGACCCAGAAGACCGTGGCCAAAGCTAACATGGGCCCACGATCCCCATGGCGTCATCCCTCATACCTTCTGTTCAGCAATCAAGACCACACCACAGTCATCTCCATTGCTCCGAGGCAAGGCTGAGCGCCACCAGAGAAAGCCCTGCCAGCACTGTCATCCCAGAGAGGCTTTCCCTTTGGCACCCTGGCCTGTGTTTGCCCAGCAGCCCACATCCTGTTCTGCCCTGAATCTTGGAGGAGGCTTCCCAGAGGTTAATTCCAATTCTCCAAGATTAAACCAAGCCTGCATTCAGGGAGCCCTTGAGACTTCGGGGCTCACCTAAGAGGAAGTTGGAAATTGTATCAGTGATGCCAGTCCGTTTGCAGTTGGGAAAGAGCCAGGTCGTTGATATGACAATCAATCAAACACACCCGTGTTGTTCCCACAGATTAACCACTGACTGCTAGCAAAGCTCCTTACTTCCTCCATATTGATTTATTGCAGCAATAGGATCAACCAGTCTTGAGGCCATGCCCTTTTCCCACTGGGAACCTATAAATGCCGTGGTGTCTGCATTGAAATTGAGAAGAACCCAACAAAATGGGGATCTCCACATTCATCCTTGAAATGTACCTTTTGTGGGGTCAAGTTCTACTTACAGGTATTATGTCTAATTATTATCTCCACTAATTTCACTCCTGCAAACCTAAATCGTGGTGACTGATGTTTAGTTGTCCTGTGGCATGAGACTGTTCATCTCAGGGGAGTTTTGTATCAAAGAGGAACAGCTTTTTGTCATCATTGTCGTTGTTTCAAGTGTTTACAAGAAATGTCTCTATTTTGTGGCCCCTGGCTGCAGATGACTGTAGTGAGAACAAGCCATTCATGATGCCAACATTGGCTGTAATGAGAATAATGAGAGGATTTGTGGGCTCAGAGATCTGTGCAGTTGGGGAAAATTTTTGTGTTATAAGAGGCTCTTGAGTTTTGCCATAGTTGGTTGAGGACACGGCTTGTGTACTAGACAAGGAGCAGAAAGGTGCCTGCTGCCCCTTCTCTCTGCAGGTGTGTCTGGCTTGTAGACTAATATTTACCAAGCAAAATCAGACCCAGAAATGGAAAGCAAACAAGATAGTTGAGATTCCATGTTTGTGTCTGTCACTCACTGCCATAGACAAATGGCTTGGAGCTGAGCGACATAAGCATGTCTGTGTGTGCTCTGAGTGTCAGTGCTAAAGAAAAATTACATGAGATGTGAAAGAGCCTTAGGCATCTCGGTGGCACTGAAGCTCAGGGTCATCTTACTGGGATCCTAAGTGAACAAGATCACTTTGGAAACTAGTATTTAGTCCGTGGTGTTGGTGACAAATATTTTCCCAGTTTGCCTTTTAATTTTGATTTTTTTTGGTTGCACAAATATTGTACATTTTTATGGAATTAAATTTATTGCTGTTTCTCTTAGAGCTTCCTTCTACTAGTTGAACATCTAGAAATGTCTTACAGAAATCAGATAAACATTTAATCTTGCTTTTTTCAAAAATCAAACACAATACAGTTCCTTAGCTCTGAAAATCATTTTGCTTTCTCATGTGAAGTCAAGATCTAAATTAAT
Source organism: Orycteropus afer afer (assembly GCF_000298275.1). Taxonomy (NCBI): domain Eukaryota; kingdom Metazoa; phylum Chordata; class Mammalia; order Tubulidentata; family Orycteropodidae; genus Orycteropus; species Orycteropus afer. Next base: position 10,441,311 of record NW_006921625.1, on the reverse strand, counting down.
TTCTTTTCTATATTTTACTTGTCGCTTTATAACGTGTTTAATGTTTTGGAGCTGATGGTTTTTTGAATGCCAGCCACATGGCAAACACTGTACTAACTGCTTGATAGACTGTTTCTGGATTTGTCTTCACAATAACTGGATGAGGTAGTTGGTACAGTCGCCCTTTTACAGATGAGGAAACTAAGACCGAGGGAGAGCAAAGGACTTGAAGCCTCAGAGCTAGACTCTGAACCCAGGACACCTGTCTCCACAGGTAGAGAAAGTCCCCCAGAGTCCTGTATGCTCATTGTTTGCTTGCGTACGTCACCCGCTAGTGCAAACTTCCTATGGGCAGTGAAGGCATCATACAATCTGAGGACGCCCCTGTCTGGTGGTGTCCAGCATCTAGCAGGTGCTCCCTAAGTGATTACTTGGTGAATGAATTGCTTCTGACCACTCTGTTGAAACTACTATAACCCTTCCTTTGCAAATGGTGCAGAAGAGCGGTTTTCAAACTTTAAATGGGGCCTTGTTAAAGCACACAGTATTGGCACCATCTGCAGAGCTCCTGACTCAGAAAGTCTGCAAGAGACCTAAGATTTTGCATTTTTAAAAAATTCTTGGTTGCTGGCTGAAGCCACTGATGTGTGGAGCTCCCGTTGAGAACCATTGCTCTAGAGGAAGGCTGTTAATGACTGGCTGCGGGCTGGCTGGTTGTGCAAAAAGGTTCTTTGAAGTGGAGACCAAACCAAACGCACTGCCATCGAGTTGGATCCGACTCACAGCGACCCCTCCTTGGGTTTCCAAGGCGATATCACTATGGAAGTAGATTGCCCAATCTTCCTTCCAAGAAGTGGCTGGGGGGTTTGAACCACCAGCCTTCTGGTTAGCAGTCAAGTGCCTTAGGTACTACACCACCAGAGCTCCATATTGAAGTGGGGAATCCTAAAATATGATACATCCAAACCTTAAATGTTTTATTTTAACTGAAAATGTTAACCTGCATTTAGTTCACCTATCTGTTGATGGAGACCTTTCCTGTTGGCTGCAGACTCTCTTAGTTCTGCAAACATTTCTTGACTAAACCACACCCATATGCCTCATCCTCTACTGTCCGTTCTAGTTACTTGAAAGGGGAGCATGAAATTAAAGATAGGGCAAAGCAACACGA
>NW_006921625.1:10437621-10439582 GCF_000298275.1 Orycteropus afer afer | reverse complement strand
TAGGGGGTTCATGAAGGTCAGTTGCAAGAGCTTCTTGTGGATTTCCCCGTCTGTAAAGCTCTTACTTAGAACCAGTTGACACTGAGCCAATTCCGACTTGCAAAGACTCCATGTGTGGGGGAGCAGAACTGTGCCCCATGGGTTTTCATGGACGATTTGGGGAAGGAGATTGTCGGGTGTTTCTCCTGAGGTGCATCTGGGTCGACTCGACCCTCTGGCCCTTCAGTTAGCAGATGGGCGTGCTCACCATTTGCACCACTCGGAGATTTGCCTTTCCCTCTGGGTCACCACGTTTCTCAAACACGTGTAGCTGAAACACACAGGCTGAAGCTGCTTTTATTTCTTCACAGCTTCCCAATCAGATTCGCTCTTAACATCTGGTAAGTTCTTTACTTTCAAAAGAGTATCCTGTATGGGTTTACCATTTCTTTTTTCATTCTATAAAGTTATGTATAGTTTAAGAACAAGTGGTATCCACAAACATTGCCTTAATGAACATTCATGAATGGTGTGAGGGTACCTCCAGGTAGTGCAAACACCCAGTTATCTGAGTTTCAGAATTTTAAAAATCAGCAAAATTTTTTTTAAGTATAAATACGGCCCATGCATGCAATGTACTAAAATATGTTTGTTGTTTATCTGAGATTTGAATGTAACTGGTGTCTTGTGCGTTGTCTGGCAGCCTTACTTTCACGCCTTTTCTCTTGGTGCCTGTCTGCCCCTCCTTCCAAGCCCAGGTCAAGGGTCCACTCCTCTCTGGGTTCCTTCTCCCAAGCCCAAGGCATTGCTCCCCGCTTCCCATTCTCCCTCCACTCTGTGTCCCCATGAGGCCTGTCACCAGGTGTGTCCTCTGAGCCTCTCTGTGCTCCAGAGGGCTGTGCTTTATCTCTGACGACTGCCCACCTTTCTGCCTGACATTCACTGCAGTGCACCATGTGCAGGCAGACACTTCCGTGTTGGCTGAGTGAATAGATGAATGAGTGCTAAGCCCAGCTAAGCCTTGGAAGTGCAGTGGGATGTAGCCCCCTCCCCTGCCCCAGTTAATCAGGGGGCTCTGGATTTAAGCTCTTGTTTTCAGAGGAGCTCTCATTCGGCCTTTGCTCTTTGTATTTTCAGGAACAGAAGGAACAACAAGAGAAGCCACTGCAGCAAGCACTGTGACGGAGGTGCTGGGTTCCACTGGTAATGCTCTCCATCTCTGTTATCACTGGCTGCTGTAACAGGAATACCACAAGGGGGTGGCTTCAACAAACGGAAGTTTATTTTATCACAGTTTAGGAGGCTGGAAGTCTGAATTCTCTCTCGGTTGGCTCTGGGCTCTTGTCTCTTCAACCTGTTCCCTGGTTCCTTGGAGATCTCCCTGACTCTTGGCATCATTCTTCCTCTATGTCTCCTCTGCTCATTGTTTAATCTCTTTACTCAAGATACACTCTACACTAATCCTTCTCATTAACATAACAACGACAACCCATTCTCAAATGGGATTATGATCACAGGCATAGAAGTTGGGATTTACAACACATGTTTCAGTAAACATGCATTCATGCAAACATGCATGTCGTTCCATACTACCCTCTAAACTCCAGCCTGGTGGTCAGGTGCCCAAGGCCACTCCCGGCTAGTCCAGAGGGACTGCTACAGAGACTCCTGCTGGGTTTCAATGTCGGCCACGAAGGACCTCCTCCAATGGGGCCCATCTGGGTACCACCCTCTGGTGAGTGTGTCTGGCTGCCCCAGACCCTCCTCCTGAGGTTCTACCACTGACCGGCTGGCAGGCCTCTGTCCAGCCTCCGGATTTGCTCAGAAAAGTAAAGGAAAACTAATAAGAAAAGCACTGGGTTCGCTCTTTTTGCACCAGCCTGCTTTGCATTCAACAATGGTGAAAGACAAATTTTTGTTTTAGCAAAATAAAGACATTTCCACAGCAGGAAATGTACAGAAACAAATGCACAGATGATTAA
>NW_006921625.1:10421055-10436000 GCF_000298275.1 Orycteropus afer afer | reverse complement strand
AAAGAACAAACACAGATACAGGTTGACTGTAACCACCCCTGTGCAGCAGGCATACTTCCCTCCAACTCGCTTCAAACTGAAACCAGACCAGTTGCCAATGCCCCGACTCCACTCATGGTGGCCCACACGTGGCAGAGGAGCTGTGCTCCACAGAGCTTCTGGTGGCTGCTGTTTCAACAGTAGATGGCCAGGCCTTTCCCTCAGAGTGCTTTTGGGTGGACTTGAACTGCCAACCCTTTGGTTAGCAGTCAAGTGCATTCATTTGCACATACTGGGACTCCCATCCCCATTTAGCCACCCAACTATGGTGTCCAGTCAGGGTAGTGCCCCAGTAGGAGGCCACCTCTAGGTCCCATTTTCCAAACTGTGTCCTTGATACGGTTGCTCAAACTTTGGGGAAAGGCTTGCCATGGAGGATGTTTGGGAGTGCTGTTGGTGGGAGAGTGCCATCTGCCTTTCAGGATGAGTGGGTGAAGAGCAGAGGCGTGGATGGCTGCAGTCAGACTGGTGTTTACTTGCCTTCCAAGTCCTTGTCTAAACAGGGCTGGAGGTGGGGGCGGCAAGTCTGCAGACATGACCCATGAGTCAGTCTGTGGAGGTCATTCGTGGTCATGTCTTGCATTGACATCTTAAGCGATAAACAACCTCCACTTGGTGTCATTGTCCACCTCCTCCCCATCCCCTCACTGGGGACATTGGCTTGGGGACAGTGAGAGTCCACAGCAAAGGCTCAGAGAAGGCCTTTGAAGATTAGAAGATCTTCAAACCCCACTGAGAGAAATGGGTATCTGCCAGACCATATGGCAGGATCATGAAGGTCACAACGATGATGCAGGACTGGGTAGTGTTTCGTTCTGTATACACAAGGCTGCCGTGAGTCAGAGCAGATGTGACAGCACCTAAAACAACCACAACACGGCAGGCAAGATAGTCCCAGAGATGATGAATCCACCTGTGAGCTGCTGATAATGGGCAGAGCTGGGATCATTGTGATGGATGAAAGAGAAGCACTCCAGCCTTTAAAAGACAAGCCCCATGATGATGAAAGGCTCTTCTCTGGGAACAGTATTGTCCCATTAACAGAGGAAACAGGCTCAGTCCAGGCCTCTGGGTGCCTTCTCATTGGACACTCATGTTTGAAGGTTGTGGAAAGGAGGTTGACATCAACCACTCTCCTTGCATCAGCAAGAATGGCAGGTTGGTGGTGACAGTGGCTGTGACAAGAAGGAGCATGGAGAAGGGTTAGCAGCATGGACAGTGGCATTGAAGTCTGTGTGTCCGTGGGATACTTACATAATGCCACGGCCCCATGTCTTTGTCTATAAGTGCAGATGATGGGGGTGGGGGAGGATTAAATGAGATAAAGCATACAGCTAAGAAGGCATAGTATTGTCTCTGACAAACGAGGAAGGTCCAGGAAGTCTTCAAGATATGTTTGAAGAATGTTTCCTTCCCATAGTCCTCTTGCAGTCCCCACACTATCTCCTCTGGCTTCCTTCCAGAATAACTGGAGTGGCCCACCTAGTAGGTAGGAGGTGGTCTAATGATGTCTCGCTTAGTTTTATGCTCAAGCTCTTCTACCCATTAGAACAATAAATACACAATAGGTATATTTCTTACCTTCGGGAGGTTGGGGGCAAAGGCTGAGTCCAGATGGAAAGGTACCAGCTTGGATTGAAAGTGGCCTGGTCATTGGGAGAATATCCTGAGAGGTCTCCATATGGCTTCTCTTGGTTGGGCCCTGAAGGCTTAACTTGGACATGGGTGCCCCCTGGTAGAGGTCAGCCTGTCTCCATTTTGTGGGGTTAGGAGAGCAAGTGGGAGTTTCTCTCTCTCTATTCTCATTGCTGTCAACTTGGATCTGACCCCTCCTTGGGTTTCTGAGGCAGTATCACTACGGAAGTAGGATTGCCCAATCTTCCTTCCGAGGAGTGGCTGGTGGGTCTGAACCACCAGCCTTCTGGTTAGCAGTCAAATGCCTTAGGCACTACGCCACCGGAGCTCCCTTTCTATCTCTAGAAATGCCAAAATGGCAGCCTTCTACAACTATGTGGTTGATTACTGAAAGAATACAAGCTAGTCCCCCCTGATTACCTGTGCAAAAGGGTCTATTCAGAATGCATGGACCCAGCAGCATGAAACAACTTCAGCGTTCTTTTCAGTGCTAGGGATGAGCGCTGCTGTCAAGATTCTGAAGCACAGAGCTTCTGAATTCGATCCTGACCCTGGCCTTGACCACCATGTGACTAAGCAAGATGCCTGGAGCCTGGGAATAGGCATCCACCTGGACTGGATTTGAATGCCAGGCTCTCTCAGGCATGTCTGTCCGCTTGCCCTTGAGTGTGAGCAGGGATGGTATGCTAGACATGAACACCAAGCTTCTGGCATTGGCGTTTCCTATGTTTGTGGTCTCTGTTTTTGTCTATTATGGCCATTATGTCTTTGTCTATTACAATTGCTTCTTCATTTTCAGGGGTGTGTAGCCATCAACTATCTCAAGCATGGCAGGTAGGAAGGTCCACTGTGTACCCACATTCACTGTGTGCAGACAGGAGGTGGAGGTCTCTGACTTACATAGCAACCCCCGTCACCAGCATCTGAAAGAATTCTGTTTGAGAAATTCAAATTCTTGAACTGTGACTGCTGCTTCCAGCAGGGCCTGCACTTAAAAATAGCCTGAGAAGTTTTACCAAGTCCCTTAGTCTTTCATGTACCTGGGAGAGAAAAAAAAAAGAAAAAAAAGCATAACAAAAATAACTTTACTAAAATCTTAACAAGCATTAAATAAAGCAAAACTCTTGGCATCAAGTACATTTTGGGGCATAAATACCTTAAGAGATGAGAGAGTACCATCAGCCATCACAGGACCTTTTAGCAAAATAGGATGGGCCAGATTCCTGCTGCAAAATAGCACGAGTTGAAATCCTTGCCCTTGAAGGGCTGAGGGACTGACAGCACCGCGTTCTCTTCTGTCCTCAGAAGGAGATTACAGACTCTTTGGCTCTGGAATTTGAGGACATTCATTCTGATCATCACCTAAAGGCTTGTAGTTAGAGATCCCAGTTGCATGGCCAATTTCCCCACTGTTAGAGCGGAGATGCGGCTCTCTGCGCTCTTCTTCTGAGCCATCTAATTGTCATGAAATATCTTCTGTTGTCAATTTTATTTTCTTTGCCATCATGGGAGGGGGAGGGAGAAGTTCTGAATTCTTAACTGCATTTAATGAAAGCTAAAGACAGACAACATGGACAGTGTCTCTGCTCTTTTTTGACATACCTTCTTGAATAACCATGCAATGCTTTGGGTAATACGATCAGAAAACTGAAGGATGATGGTTTATTTCAGTTTCATCCTTCTTTCAGATCATTCCACCATTCTTCCATTTTCTTGTTCTTATCTTTTTTTTTAAGAATAGTTAATAATTAATGAATAGTGATGAAATAATCTTTCAGATGATGAACTAGTGAAATGTTTCAGGATCTAGGAAAAATAAAACCCTTAAGAGCTCTGGTGGCACAGTGCCTAGGGCACTGCTAACCAGAATTTTGCTGGTTCAAATTCACCAGCTGCTCTGAAGAAAGAAGATCAGGCAATCTATTTCCCTAAAGATTCACTGCCTTAGAAACCCAGTGGGGGTCCCAGTGAGTTGGAATCGACTTGGTGGCAGTGGGTTTGCTTAAGAGCTCTTTTTGGATTTACAAAAGGATCCGATTCGTATGGTGACTGCAAGATTGGATGAGTTTTATTGTATTTTTTTCTTTTTAATAAACAGATATTCTCTGTTCTTTGCACGGTCTCTAAAAATATATAAAAGTCACAACACAGAAAACATTAAAAGTAAACCTGCTCAGAAAAGGAACTCAGACAGCGAACTTGAGTCCAGTGGGCCCTGCCTGAGGCAGCCTGAGGGTTAACCCAGAGTGAGGAGGATGTGGCTAGCTTTGGCCTGGCCTCTGCCCAATGATAAAGATCCAGGGTTCCTGAGATTTCACTTTGCTTCAAGAGAGAACGGGAATTTCTCAGGGAATTTCTTGGCTCTGGAGGAACAGGATATCTGACATCAAAGTATTTACTTACTTAGGGGACCTCCAGCTACTTTCTGTGCTGACTGTTCCAATCTCACTCAGAATCCTGGACAATCATTGAAGCTGCCTTGCATTGTCCAGCTCTTCCTTTTGAGCATAGAATTACATCTGTGACCCTAAACTGCAGTGTTAGGGGGCCCAGAAAATAGACATGCACTTTATTTTTAATATCCAACCCACTTGCTTTAATTGACAATTGCAAAAACTCAAACAGGCTTAGCAAGAATGCTGGAGGCACACAGCTCAAGACTGAACCACAGCGCCCCCTGGCATGAGTGTAAGGTAAAGCGTGAGCCAATTTCTGTAACTTGTTCAGGGCCCTGGAGTCGTTTTTGACTCATAGCGACACTCTATAGGAGATCATTTAAAACAATGGAGCCTCTTTTCTGAGATGAATGTTGTTTCTTTCTAGCTCAGTGGACCCCACAGACTACAATCTACGGTAAGAGCTATTTTCTTTACATTACTTCTGGAGTTTTGATCCCTGGGGTGGCTGGATCTGCTACAGCTATTGTTGGCTTGTTGAAGTGTTGAGTGCAGCCCTGGCCACAGTGCAGGTGGCTGCCCTTCAAGATGCGGGGATGGGAAAAGGTCAAGAGAGGTGGGTGGCAAGACTTTGGGCATGTCCCAGTCACACACTCGGCCAATTCCAATTCCACCTGTGCTGCTCCCTTCTTCTCTCTGCCCATCTGTCATTCAGTGGGTGGAACTGGCTTCAGCTTGGTATTGGGAGAGCTAGGTTATCCTAGAGAAAGCATTAGTGCCTCTTCTTACCATTATTGGCTGTTATCTTGATGATAACTGGCATTTACTAAGCACTTGCTAGGTGCCCTGCCCATTGTTTTCATTCACCGAATGAGTGAACATATAATGAAAAATAGAATATTGGTTGTCACATAGTAAGTGCTCAACTAATGCACATAGCGGGAGGCCCTGGGTAGTGCAAACAGTGGGATGTTCGGGAGGTTGGTGGTTCAAACCCACCCAAAGGTGCTTCAGAAGAAAGCCAGGTGATTTGCTTCTAAAAGGTCACAGCCCTGAAAACCCTGTGGAGCAGTTCTGCTCTGAAACATGGGGTCACCATCAGTCACAATGGACTTGATGGCAACTACTGTTGCTTTCAATGTACTCTTCCCATGAAATCTTCCCAACCACACTTAGAGGTAAGTAGTGTTACTACCTCCCTAAATGACTGGCAGGGCAGAGATTTGAACCCAGGACAGGAGCCTTGGCGCCTACGCTCTTTCTGCCTCTTCCTTGTGTAGGATTTCTTTCCCTGTTCTGCTCACTGAGAGGGTGCAGACCTTTGCTTATGTCTGGGTCATTCATGTGCTCACTTAGGGCATCTGACCTGCCATTGAGTCCCTGACTCTTTCAAGCTAATCCCTCCTCTGCCAGGTTATGACATGACCGTCCAGAAATGGCCTGGGAGGGACTCCAAGGGCAGCTTTCTGACTGACTGACACCCAGAAAGGATGGTGTGATTGGGGTTCCAGCAGACTTGAAAATGTCCACGCAGAACGTTGGCCTGGACTGGAGAGGTGGAAAGCTCTGAGAGTGTGTGGGGTTGTCTTTGGGAAGAAGGGAGAGTGAGAGGAGGGCAAAGCCAGTGCTGGGGGCACCAGGATGCGGGGATGGGAAAAGGTCAAGAGAAGTGCGTGGCAAGACCCACTTGCCACCCAAGGGGCAGGGGGAGGGGGAGAGAGCCACGTGGTCAGAGGAAGCAGAGAAACGGGGAAAGTCAGCTGAGGGAAGCCAGGAGGAACACATAGGCAGATAGGCGCTTCCCACTGTGCCCTGTAGGTTTGCCACTAAGACTGGTGATTGGAGGGAGCCGGTGTCAGGGCCGCGTGGGGTCCTATACCAAGGCTATTGGGGCACTGTGTGTGACTTGTGACCAGGGCAGGGCTGGCAATCCACTGGATGAGTTTTTTGGACAAAGACTTAAGTGGAGGAGGTGGGAGGAGGACAAGAACAGCAAAGATTGGTCATGGAACACCACTACCATTGCTGCTTCACAAAGAACACATGGTCTTTTAGTAATGGAAGGACTTTTAGGGGCTCTGCATCAAGCCCCTCATTTCAGAGCTGAGAAAGCAAAGACCCAGAGATGGGGTGGCTTCTCCAGGGTTGTGAAACTAGTAAGTAGCTGAGACTTGGTCTTCTGATACCTGGCCCACTTACTTTCTGTTTCCAACCATCCTCAAGTGAGGACCAATGTTGAGTGACCTCTTTCTTCTTCCAATCTGTAGATGTGGTGTTTTCCACGCAGACGACCCTGCCTACAACAGCAGTGTTAGAAGGTAATGTTCGTTACATTCGATAGTGTGGGCTCATTACTCACTGCAGAGTCATCTCTGATACAGATGAAGGGCATGAGGGTTTAAGGGAAGGGGTGTTCAGTTGCCAAGGGGGTTCTTCGGAACAAGCTTCTCTTCCTTGGTCTGCGTCCCTGAGATTGGGGAGGGGTCAACCTGGAGGGATGTTTCCAGGAAACTTCTAGCTGAAATCTGGCATCCTACCTCCATGAGGCTCCTGTGGCCCAAGCTCAGTGCCCATCCCTGTGGTCCTCACCTATCCTCACCTATCCATGCTGACTCCTGTCCAGGCTGGGGTGCTGCATCTCCAGCTTCAGGCACCGGACAAGCAGATGTAAGCCTGCTGAGGCAACATCCTTGTCAACACTCTTTCCGTTAATCCATATTAGGCCACCCCGGTTCCTTCTTAACATAGGGAAATCATGATCCTTTAGCCTGTAGGTATAAGAGGCTTTGTGTGTCTCCTTGAGCAACCTCTGGTGAGAGACCTATGGGGCACAGTCAAAACAGCCTGAGGTTCCACAGCCTGGATGTTGGGAAAGGAAGTCACTGCCATTTCCCATGGAATGTTTTGCCCTAGGCCAAAAGCAGGGACAGCTTCTGCACCAGAACTTCTGTCCTGCCCAGGGGTCAGCATAGGCCGTTAGTGGATCCTGATGATACATGCATCAGTCATTTTTGTGCCTTGGGCCCTCACTTTCCTGATCTCAGGCCCATGGAATGATGCCTGACTTTTCCTTCTCTTATCTTTCCTGCAGTTTAAGACAGAGATACCACTACAGCTGAGGGCAAGACTGACTTTCTTATAACTTAATCATGTTTCTTCCCCAAACTCCCAGTTCTCTTACTGTCAGCAGTTTCAAGGAGTGAACATGTTCTCCTCTGTAGGAATTTCCCCCTGAGAACTCTGCTATGTGTTAGGAACTGTAGCTGGGCCCTGACAAGTGTGGTAAACCGAACAAGCCAGGGATAGGGGGTGAGGAGTGGAGTGGCTTGGCTGATCTTAACTGCAGCACAGGACTGTACACAGGACTTACTGGAGCAACTCCTATCGGGACCTCCAGTGCAGGGGCAGGGTGTGTGTCACACTTCTAGATACAAAGAGACTTCCTACAGAAGCTTAGTAGCTAACTCAGACAGAAGCTGAGTGGGTTGTTGTTGTTGTTGTTATGTGCCGTCGAGTCAAACCCGACTCATAGCGAACCCTCCTTGGGTTTCTGAGGCAGTATCACTACGGAAGTAGGATTGCCCAACCTTCCTTCCGAGGAGTGGCTGGTGGGTTTGAACCGCCAGCCGTCTGGTTAGCAGGCAAGTGTCTTAGCCACTATGCTACCAGAGCTCCCGCTGAGTGGGTATGAGTAGCAATTAAGTCTTTTCCTCTCCAGGTCCCAGCACCAAGTTGAGCACTGGGCAAACACCAGAGCTCCTTGGAGCAGTTTGGAAAACATAGATTTAAAGCCAGTATCTTGCTTAATAGACAAACGCTAATTGCATTTCCACTAAGATTAGATACAAGGCAAGTATCTCCTCCATCCCCACTACTATTAACATTCCATTGGCAATACTAACCAATGCAATTAGACAAGAGAAATAAACTAAAGACATAAAAATAGGAAACAAAATGATTTTTGCTTCCATTCCCTGGAGTTCTACATGAATCACATATGGGCAGGCCAGAATCTGGACGACTAGGTTGATATGTAGATATTTTCCCCAAAATATGACTTTTCAGAGTGGAAGGAATTCAAGGCTGGACAGCTTTCTTGACTCTTCCAGAGTTACACAGTTAGACAAATCCAAACTAGAGATACGTCTCCTTAGTGGATTTCAGTTTGTTTCCAGCCCTTGGTCCTTCTCAGAAGAGACCTAACTTTGTATTTTCTGTTTGTTTGTTTGTTTTTCCCTCTCTCCAATTGGTATGTGCAAAGACCTCCGTAGTGGTTATCAAAACTACCACTGCAACAGATAATGAATGATTTTTTATGGGCCCCTCTTTGCAGGTCATGGAGCCAAGTATATCCAAGGGTTTGACTCTTACTCAAGAAACCTTTCAGGGGCTGGGATGGGGGAAAAGATTTGAACACACAGTACAGAGGGGGAGTCCCTTTGAATGTGAGAGCCTGGCTTGAGTGGGAGCCTCCTTCACTGTCCATGTCCTGGTGAGTGGAGAGGTGTCACCATAAATGTAGTCTCCAGGAGCCTGTGTGCTTTGGGGTTGAGACTAGTGAAATTAGTTTCCAGTCCTCTGTGGTAACTCTTCCATCTCCAGAGCTTGGTGCTGACCCCAGCCATCCTGGCCCCATGGACCTTGGCTGTAAGGTCAGGAAGAGCAGGTGCAAAATGAGCTCCAAGCCAATCCCAGAGCCCCAGATGTACATTAGATCTCATCTTGGGACATGTTGGATCATCCTGTTCAGTATAGAGGAGTCAAGAGCCCCTGTTCAAGGGAATGGGGTTCTTCCTGGGGGTTGCTCAGAGAAGTGCCACCTGGACCCCTGCAGCAACATGGGAGGTACCATCCTTGCCATCTGAAGCTCTAGAAACTTGTGGTTGGGTAGCAGAGTCACTGCTCTTTTCAACAAGAACTCCGACCTCAAGATATTTTAAAGCCCAACCTAGTTGGAGATTTTCTTAAGCATCTTTGCTTTGGGAAGCTATTTGAATGCCCTGGAAGCTCTCAGACCTTGTCCCTCAGTAGGAACTTACAAGAGAAATTCTTATGCCTTTTTCTAGGGACAGACTCTGGTTTGGCTCTGAGGCTGGTGAATGGAAGTGACCAGTGTCAGGGTCGTGTGGAGATCCTGTACCGAGGTTCCTGGGGCACTGTGTGTGGTGACGACTGGGATCTGAGTGATGCTGATGTGGTCTGCAGGCAGCTGGGCTGTGGCTGGGCCCATTGGGCCCCTGGAAATGCCCAGTTTGGCCAGGGTTCAGGGCCGATCATCCTGGATGATGTACGCTGTTCAGGGCATGAGTCCTCTCTGTGGAGTTGCCCTCACAATGGCTGGCTCTCCCATAACTGTAGACACAGTAAGGACGCTGGTGTCGTCTGCTCAGGTAGGCCTCAAAGACCTCTGGACCTCTGTCTCTGGGAGTGGCCTGTGCTCGGAGCACTTGTTACTGCTTCCAGAGCTCCATCTGTGTGCTCCTCGCTCAGAAGTGTGGAAGCTGTACCTCTCGACAGATGATGCCTGAGAGATGGGTGTTGGGCATTACCAGGAGATACACACAGGCTTCACCCCCAAATGAAACTATGAATCATTTAACCTTGCCCTGTAACTTTAGGTGGTACCCTTATAACATAACCCTTAGGAGGTAATTGTTACATCTGGTATTTCTCCCCTCCATCCCACTGAGCTTGTTCACTTGTGATATTTGCTTTATAATAAACTTATATCTGATTTTTGCTTTCTTTCCTCAGCTACTCAGCCTTCATCCCCATCTGGTCCAGGTAAGTCTGGTAGCATCTTAACTGGTCCATCCCTTCTTGGCCAATTCCTTCTCTTCTTGTGGTTTTGCAGAAGCTTTTTCGCAGTAACAGTTTCCCCTGAAAATCCTGGAACATGTTCATGGCACCAGCTGAACTGCCAACACACAGAGGGACATGCATGGTCCAGCCTTGGTAGGGAAATTCTGCTCTGGCCCCGAAACACAGGCCCAGAGAGTCCTCACTCAGAGTTGCTGGAGAAAGAAGGCAGTTCCGTCTCTGGGGTCATTTCCACATAAGAAGCAAAGTCTAGTCCTGAGGTCCTGAGGGAAGGGAGAGAGAAATCTTCATACGCTTGGAGGTGGGAGTGGTGGCCAAGTGATGTCTTTCTAAATGAGTCTGCAGTGGAAGGCCTGTGATTGGTCTTTGTGGAAGTCACCACCCCAGAGAAGGGCCAAGTGCAGTTGAGCATTTCCTGGGTGGCGAGCTCTGCTGACTCCAAGCTGCACACACAATGACTCTGTCTCTCTCCTGACATTGGAAGAATGACCGAGACCTCAGTCATGGGGAGTCCTGTCTCTATAGCATTTAGCCATTTCTTAGAGGGAAAAAAAAAAACACAACTCACTGCCGTCAAGTTGATTCTGACTCAAAAATCCCTCCTTGGATTTCTGAGGCAGTGTCTCTATGGAAGTAGATTGCCCAGTCTTCCTTGCAAGGAGTGGCTGGGGGTTTGAACTGCCAGCCTTATGATTAGCAGTCAAACACCTTAGTAGAAAGGGAGCTTCAAATCTCAGCTAGCATGGGCCCCAGGGTCAGCACAGATGCCACCTCACTGCTTCCTCTTTCCTAACGCCGCTTTGCTTTCCCCTCAGGTTCATGGTAAGCGCCATCTTGTCTGTGCCGATCCACAGACAGAGAGCTGGCCATCTTAGCCAGTCTTCTCCTCTTCTAGCTCAGCCGCTGTAGGCTTGTTGAGCTAGGGGCTCTGCTCCACGCTCCATCTACACGTTCTTTGTCTGAGATACATGGCTCATGAGGGCAGCCCAGAAAACACCCTTGACACATGTTCAAAACCATGCTAGTATTCTTTTGTGCATGTACTGAGGGATCGTTTTATGGTCCCACACATTTTTCATTGTGAATTTGAGTCTGTGTTTATCTTGTGTGGATGTTATAAAATCTATTTTTCAATCCTTTCAGTTTATATCTTTAACCGTGTTGCCTTACAAGTTTGACAGACATATTTCTGCTTTCAAATTGGATATTTGTTGTTTTTGTTTTTGTCTCCTTCTTGGTTTTATTAAGCCAAGTCTTTATAAAAAGACTTAAGGATCCCTTCGTTCTTGGATTGTTACAAAAGTGTAAGAGGAGGGCCAGACCTTGGGAAGGAAGAATGAGAACCCTTTCCTTCAAAGCAAGGAGCTCTGGTGGTGCAGTGCCTAAGGCATTTGACTGCTAATCAGAAGGCTGGTGGTTCAAACCCCCCAACCATTCTGTGGAAGGAAGATAGGGCAGTACTTTTCCGTAAAGATTTGCCAGCTTGCAAACCCATTGGAGGTCACTATGAGTCAGAATGGGCTCGAAGGCAGTGGATTTTGCTTTATTTTGTTTTCTCTGAAGCAGCTGCTCCCCATTCCTCCCCTCCTCTTTCCTCCCCTCCTCTTCTGAAGGGGCACTGCCTTCTTGGCAGGAGCTGACTTAGGAAATGTCTCCATCCATGCCCTAGATGACTTCTGACAATCTCACTTTTGTTTAGTGCCAGCTTTGGAATGAGAATTACAGGACATTTTCAAACCCAAAGAGACTGTGGTGGCAGCCCTCCACCCCTACCCACCCCACTCTACAGAGGTACGGGTCCCAAGGTGTGAGTCCCACAGGCCCAGAAGAAAGCTTAGCTGAAGTCGACCTGGTTTTAAACCCTTTGGGCTTCTGAACCTGGGTTCCAATGTCAAATTGGTGTCAGCCTAGTCCAGATAACAGCAGTGGCAAAGTTTGGAGGTCTTGAACACCAGGTTAATGCCTCTAGCCCAAGAGCATGCTGGCCTAACCAAACCTCCACTGTGGAATGGAAATGAGAAGCTTCTGTTTAGAGTTAGACATCACTTTAGGCATTGATCTGTGAGTGAAGTTCCCATGTAAATACTCTGACTCTTTGGGGAAAGGGGATGAGAGGGATTTCTCGTCCCCCTAGGTGGCTCATCACCCCACCCCCTGCTGGTCTGTCTTAGAACAAGGCATTCATTTCTACCCTCTAGTTTGCTGGTATATGTATGTGTGTGCATGTGTGTACACATGCACTTGTGTGTGCACATGGACACCCATGTGTTTGGCATGTGGATGGCTCTGTTTCCTCCTAATATCCCCCTGCCTACTTTCTTGTGGTCCTGTGGCAATGCTGCCTGTGGTGGAGTGCCCTAGCTGCGGTGAGTATCTCACTGGAATGTCTGAGCTCTGCTCTAGGGTCTGGGGTCAGACTTCTTGGACTGGCCAGTCGAAAGGGGACAGGTGTCAACTCCTTCTTTGTTGGGAAGAGTGTCATCCTGAATGGGTTGGGCTCTTGCTCTAACCGACACACACCAGCACAGCATGTCCTTTGTAGCCATGTTTGACAGCTGAGGAAGGACTTCCCATTTAACCCTTTCACCACTGTCCTCCCCACGGCTGCACACACACTTCCTGATGCTCCCCAGGAGTTCCCAACACTCATGTTACTGATCATGGAACAGTGTTTTGTCCCTTTTCCTCTTCAGAGAGAACTCTGTGTGAGAAAGTTGTGTTTCCATACATTGATCACATTTTTATTGGAGAAGAATTTACTTTACCATGTCCTAGGTAGGGCCAATGATCAGGATACCTGGAGCCAAATCCAAGTTCTGTGATGTGTTTGTGAAGTTAGAAACCTCAGACACTTTCTCCACTTGTCTGAAAAAAAGGCTCCTGCTCTTTAATTTGGGGGCTGTAAAAACGAGCACCCAGGTTGTGGTGTCTAGATAAGTTGGGGTACCTGAGGAGCTGGGTCTGCCATCCCGAGCTCAGTACAAGTCCCTGACAATTGTTGTCGTAGGATTGTCATCTGGCCTTTACACTGCAGTGTTCCCAAACAGAAACATCTTTAGGGAAGAAGCAAGACAAGTTAATAAAAAAGGAAAAGAGCCAAGCATATCTTCTAGGGCATTCAGATTCTTTTTTTTTTTTTTTTTTAAAGAAGCATTATGCAAAATATTTTTTTAAAAACGCCAAGCAAAACCAAAATATACTTGCTGGTAGAATTCCGGAGTAGGGAGGTGGCTTCCCCAGAGGCCCTTCCATCTGGATTTCATCTGTGGTGACTGCCCAGAGGCTTGGGTGGGACTTGATCAGAAAAACTAGACAAAATAACTAAGTCATAAGGACCAAGCTCTATGATCTGAAGAAACATTGGGAGTATCCAATGTTTCTTCAGGCTCTCAGGTGTACCACAGCTTCCTGAACTGCTCATAGGTGACCTTCACGGTTTTGTGCCAAGACAGCGATCCCTGAAAGGGCCACCTAGTGCCAGGCAGTCTCAGGGTTACAGAAGGAGTTGGCATACATGGTCTAATTCAGAAAATGTCACAGCCTTTCTCATGTACCTGAACACTTCATTGCTGAAGTTGGACAGAAGAGATGCCCACCATCTTCACAGTGGTAACATGGTGGTGAAGTTCAGATGAAAACATGGAAGCCATGTGGCCTGGGTCCAGGGCTTTCTTGGGAATGGGCCCATCTTCAGTGAGGTTGATCTATGTTTTCTTTCCACTTTGCTTCTTGCAGAGTCAACAGTGAGCACAGATTCATCCACAGTGGAAATAGGTATGTTTCCCCATAGCTGTCTCTATTCCTCACTGCTTCCAAGAGTTGGGTTGAGTCCGGAAAAACCTAGGAGCTCGAAGAATTACAGTATAAAACGTCCTTCCAGAAAATTCTCAGGGCACAATATGCATGGGATGCTGCATCATTGTCCATAGGCCGAGGAATCAAGCAGAATTTCTAAACATCTGCTTATGTTTCCTCTCAGGAGGGACTGGTGGGTGTCCAGCCTTAGTAAGGGGATGCCCGGAGTGTTCATTGTAAGCCCAGATCATCCTTGAACTTCAAGACAGGCCTGCAATCATGGCTGTGAGGCAACTGATGATGCATGGTCGGAGGAGAGGTATATTCAGCTACCATCAGGACCAGTATGTAGGGCACAGCAGGGAGTAGAGAAGAATGAGGCCATCCTGGTGTCAGAGTCCCTTCTCAGTGGGAAGCCATCATGGGTATCCTGCACAGATTGGGAAGATGAGGAGTCACATTACAGTATGAAGTCCATTTGCTTAACAGTACATTAAGGTGCATGACAAAACTTTGGCTGTTGGGAAGGGCCTTGGCTACTTACAAACTATAAGGATATAATATTCATTGAAAATTCTAATGAGAAATAGTTGTGTCATCTCCTAGTGACAGATTCTAATTTGGCCCTGAGGCTGGTGAATGGAAGTGATCGGTGCCAGGGTCGCGTGGAGGTCCGGTACTAAGGATCCTGGGGCACTGTGTGTGATGACAGCTGGGACACAAACGATGCCAACGTGGTCTGCGGGCAACTGGGCTGTGGCGTGGCCACGTCTGCCCCAGGAAGTGCCCGGTTTGGTCAGGGCTCAGGACAGATCATCCTAGACAACGTGCAGTGCTCAGGACGGGAGTCTTCCCTGTGGAACTGTAGCCACAACGGCTGGCTCTCCCATAACTGTGGCCACCATGAGGATGCTGGTGTCATCTGCTCAGGTGAAACTTCAGATCGCTCACCACCTTCTAGGCTTGACCTTCCTCAAAGGAGGCACACTTTTCCCTCTAGGGCTCCTTCCTGGACCCTCTTCCATGCATCCCATGGCTCTCAGTTTTCCAGGTCAGCTACGTGTTCAGATGCCATGTCAAGCCATCTAGCAGGCGAAATAGGAAGGTCAGATCCATGCCCCATGCTGCCTGTGAGCAGTTCACATCAGAGGATGTGGGTGGTAAATGCACTCACTCTTGATGGGCGTATTGACTTGTGACCTCCCAGACACCCATTCTGGGAAAGATTCAAATGTAATGTGTTTCCATCTGGGGACAGTG
>NW_006921625.1:10386871-10388463 GCF_000298275.1 Orycteropus afer afer | reverse complement strand
TGTTTGTATTTCTACTTTTTCAAGGAAGTGCAATACCAAATAACTGCTATTATAATGAGCCAGCTCTGACAAAAGGAACTGGAGCCATAGAGAAATCTAGGAATTCTTGTACA
This sequence comes from Orycteropus afer afer, assembly GCF_000298275.1. Taxonomy (NCBI): domain Eukaryota; kingdom Metazoa; phylum Chordata; class Mammalia; order Tubulidentata; family Orycteropodidae; genus Orycteropus; species Orycteropus afer. The sequence goes on along the minus strand of NW_006921625.1, from coordinate 10,388,350 downwards.
ACCTTAGGATTATCTCACCTGGAGGGAAAAGGAGATGGGTCTTTGTAGAGTAACTGTGGAGGGTGACTGTTTGCTACTCCTATAGGGGGCTAACACCATAGCACTAGTAGCCTTCCACACGTGGGGAAGTGGCTTATACCTTTTCCAACTGGGATGGGCTGACCCCAAATTCAAAGATAGTCTTTATCTCCCACTTTGATTTTATCTTATTCTCAACTTTTAAGTCTTCTTTAGATTCTGAAGAGCAAACAACTGCTTTAATGATGTGATTTTTGGTTTCTTCTTGGAATGAGATTGGTTATTATAAGGAGTAGCCCTGGATGCAATTCACCCAGCTACTGGTTTATTGGAATTGGGTCTCTGGTTCTCTTGCCCACAAACTCTTTGTTCCAATATGACCTGATAGGAGGCCGATAATAATGAGAGTGATATTCGTGAGACAAAACATTCTAATTTGAAAGTGATGGTCACTGAAAACTCAAACTAGGTTAAATTACAAGGAGATAACTTGTAGTTGGTTCACGTAATGGGGAAGTCCAGGTGTTCATACTTTAGGCACAACTGGACTCCAGTGCTATGAGGATGTCCTCACGGCTTTGAACCATTCACCTTGTCTTGCAACTGCTTCTCCAAGGCTTCCATTTCAGTCAGCTGCTCTCCACATGGTAGGAAGAGTGGTATCTGTCTGCCCCAAGTATGTCCCTTAGCAGGTTGGTCAAAAGGCTAGGCTAGAGGCAATCTTTCTTGAAACTTTTGGCAATAAATCCCAGGGAAGACTCTGATTGGTCTGGCTGAACATATGTGCCTTTTGCAGGACGAATCAATGTGGTCAGTATTATTGGCACTGCCTGAGTCATATCCCCACCTCCCTAGTTCAGGGAGGATGGAGGGGATGGAACTGCACCCTTTGTCCTGCTATGACCATTTTTTGCATTGGTTCACTAGAGTTTCTCCTTGTCAATTCAGTGTCAGACATATTTTATGGATGGTCAGTGCTGATATGAGCATGCTGAAGCATGTGCACTAACAGATGAGGAACTACTAAAAGGAATAGTTTCCATGGTCCTTGGACCACTCTCAATAGCAGGAAGTCCACCTCTACTACAGAGAGAAGATCAAGGTGTGTGCTGGCAGTTGTCTTCGGTTTTGGGAGGTCCAACTCCCTCCCTTACTTCTCACAGCCTTCAAGGTCTGTGAAAGGCCAGAGGTGCATCAGACAATGACCCACCATTAAAGACAAGCAGGGGAAGGGCTTCTAATAGCATGAAAGAAATCATAGTCTTAGAGACTTGCATGGAATCAATCTGACTTCTGACCTATAGGGACTTCCACGGATATGGTCCTGAGAGGTAGAGACCTTTTGTGACTTATGTAGGACAAACTGCTATAGAGGAGCATAGTCTCAGTGTGAATCCAAGGTCCCAAAGTCCAACTGGTCCAATATATTTTGGTATATGAACCTCTTGCTCTGATGTCTAA
>NW_006921625.1:10384468-10385952 GCF_000298275.1 Orycteropus afer afer | reverse complement strand
AGTTTTTGTTTAAGAAGAGAGTTCATGTTATAACTGTATCCCTTTACTCAAAACCTTTTCTGTATCCCCAGTTTGACTGAAGTCTCCCAAGCTGTCTGCCATAAATCATTCTTAATTGTCCTTGAGCTGCCATGTGTTGAAGTGGTCAGTTAAGACCATGAACCACACTGAAAGCAGCAATCATGCTTTTTTCCATCTGCTGTGATACGCAAGTAGAGGCCAATGAGAATATCTCTGGTTCCCCAGTTCTAGTTTAAGTGTTTAATGACACTCAGCTACAGATGGGAGAAATATATCATTTGCCAGAGTCCCCAACAAATACCTTCTTATGGACCTGGTCAGGGAACGGGGAAGGCTGAAGAGCAGCAGTGCTCTGAGTCAGTTGGGGAAAGTGCCTCAGCTGAGCCATTACTAAAGAAGCACCTGGGCTAGAAATGCAGTTATGCAGAAGACATGGCAGGCCAAGAGGAGAGGGGCCTGGGTCCTTGACTACCACTCTCTCTAGAGAGCACAGCACACCACCTCCTGTGGTGTGGAGGACAGCTTCTCTCAGAGATCTAGCAAGCAAAGCCTCGTGATTGCCCATGTCTGGGCCTGAATGATCACACATAGGCACTCTGGCTGCCACAGTGGACTGGTAATATATGCAAGGCAGAGGCTTGGTTTTGCATCAGCTTGGCCACCATACTTCAGAAACAGAGCTGATCACTTTGACATTGGAAAGAATGGACAGAATCTGTGTGGTCTTTACTTTTGGGCACCTCCTCCCAAGGAGAGGGGGACGACAAATGCCCAGCCCTCCATGGAGGGTCCAGGAATTGGCTGAGTTTCTGACTGGATCACCTTCTTCAACCTTTGCTTCCCGTGGTTACAATTTCTATGCAACACATCTGATTTGACCTTCTCTTTTTCCACAGATTCCCAGAACCACTCCACACCCAGGCCAGGTGAGTTCTGCTGCCCCTTAACTTATGCATGTCCCTTCTGTCCTTGCTCACTCACCTCAACGGTTCCTAACTCCTAGCTCCAGAGGGGTTGTGAATTAATGATTTGCTTCTCCAGGACCTTTCCTGATAACTTTAGGGTATGTAGGTGATACCAGTTGAGCCCACAACACCTCGGTCCTCTTGTGTGGTTCAGAGGGTGAGAAACATCCTGGCCCCTCACATGGGTTGCTAGTAGGGCTTACCTTGGTATTTTCAATCTCCTCATATACATGTGAGAGATGGACAATGAATAATGAAGACCGAAGAAGAGTTGATTCTTTTGAACTGTGGTGTTGGCAAAGAATGCTGACAGTACTGTGGACTGCTAAAAGGACTAACAAACCTGTCCGGGAGAAGTGCAGCCAAAATGCTCCTTAGAAGCTAGGATGGCCAGACTTTGTCTCACCTCCTTTGGTCATGTTGTCAGAAGGAACCATTCTTTGGAGAAGGATGCCATTCTTGGTAAATTGGAGGGTCAACAAAAGAGTAGAAGGCCCT
>NW_006921625.1:10378153-10383343 GCF_000298275.1 Orycteropus afer afer | reverse complement strand
TTGCACCGATCCCCCTCTGAGAGGTTGACAGTGGTAGCCAGGCACCATCTAGTTCTTCTGTCTCATGGTCATATAGGCTGATGATTTCATAGTCTACCAGTCCTTTGACGTAACTGTTTCCATGCATCTTTGGTTGTCTTCATCCTTCTTCGCTATGAATGAGAAAAGACCCATCATTGCAACCAGATGGCTGCTTGCATCAAGCTTTTAAGACCCCAGTTGCTACTCACCAAAGTAGGATGTAGAACAATGTTTTTGTGTATATGTTACACCAGTAGAGCTTGATGTCCGCCATGACCATGATCCCGAGCCAACATGTCCAACTACTCACTCCCTCTGGGTAGGTGGCTATGGCCAAGAAGCCAGCACAACCTAGAAAACACAGCAGACCAAGCCTCTGGTGGGGAAAACAGCTTCTCTCAGGAGATATGGCAAGCAAGACTTATAATTGCCTATGTCTGGATCTGAAAGATCACATGTAGGCAGACTGGCTAACACAGTGGACTGCTGAAATATGCAAGGCAGAGGCTTGCTTTTGGATCAGCTTGGCAACCATCATTCAGACTCAGGGGTAATTACTTTGACATTGGGAACAATGGACAGAATCTGCATGGTCTTTGCTTAGCACCTTCTCACAAGGGGAGGTGAATGAAAAATGCCCAGCCCTCCATGCTGGGTCCAGGCATTGGCTGAGTTTCTGCCTGGCTCAACTTCTTCACCCTTTGCTTCCCATGGTGACAATTTCTGCACAATGCATCTGATTTGACTTTCTCTTTTTCACAGCTACCCACAACCAATCCACGCCAGGCTAGCTGAATTCTGCTGTCCCTTAACTTTATGCATGTCCCTTTCTCCCTGTTTACTTGGACAGTCCCTTACTACTTCCAGCTACAGGAGGGGTCTTTGAAGTTATTTTTTAATCTCCATGACCTTTCCTGATAACTTTAGGGTATGTAGATGGTACCAGTTTAGTCCACAATACTTTCGTCCTCTTGTCTGGTTTAGTGAGATTAGAACAGCCTGGCCCCTCATGTGGGTTGCTAGTAGGGCTCACCTTGGGCTTTCTGAGTAGAAGGAGGCCATGCTCTTGGGGCTCTTGTGCCTGGAAGCCTTGCCTGGACCAAGAGTTATATGTGAGGGTACAACAGAGATTTCTCATGTCATACCTAAGCCAAAGACTAAATGATGCTTTTTTAAGGAACAATCTGTCATCATAGCATTGTAAGTGCTCTTTGTGTTTGCAGCACCTCGTTACCATTGTGTGGACATTCAGGAGCATGATTATTGCTCATTTCAAGGTGTGCAGAAGAAGCCACTTTCTCTCCCAGTCAATGGAGTTTATCAAACACCCCTGTCTCTGATCTCCAGATAAATGTCCCTAGATGTAACAATGATCCCTTGTCCACTCCATTCTAATCCCGCTTTGGTTTTCTCCCCAGATTGGTGGCCTACAACTACTCCATTTCTTGGTAAGTATCAGTTCATTCCATCCAATGCATCCAAGTTTGACATTCTTGTCAACAGGCCTGGATGAACTTCCTGGGTCTTGTGTTAAGCCTCAATAGCTCACACCTCATGAAATAACAAGGGTCCCCTTCACCTACCACTTCTAAATTATACTGTAATCAGAAGGTATTTGTCATGATGCTTTTGTTTCCTCTTGATGGTCATCCAACTCAAGCCCTCTTAAGCTTGTAGGGAATTCTGTGGTTCACACAATTAACCAGAGGTATTGGCCCACAGGAAGAATCTTCAACCTCAGTCTGACCTCAAGACCCCCTCCTTCAGGACACTCAGGGGACAATGAAATTTTATGTCTCCCTCTAGGATCTGATTCTGCCTTGGCACTGAGGCTGGTGAATGGAGGTGGCCAGTGCCAGGGCCGTGTGGAGGTCTTGTACCGAGGCTCGTGGGGCACTGTGTGTGATGACAGCTGGGACACCAATGATGCCAACGTTGTCTGCAGGCAGCTGGGCTGTGGTTGGGCCATAGCAGCCCCTGGAAATGCCCGATTTGGTCAGGGCTCAGGTCCAATCATCCTGGACGATGTGCGCTGCTCAGGACAGGAGTCCTACCTGTGGAGCTGTCCCCATAATGGCTGGCTCTCACATAACTGTGGACATGGTGAGGACGCTGGTGTCATCTGCTCAGGTAGGCCTCCAAGATATTACCCTCTATTTTAGTGTGTGGTTTTCTCCATGAAAGGGCTCTTTTTGCACTTGGCTCCTCACCTTATGCATCTCTGGGAAATGGAAAGTTTTCTCAATACTTCTAAAGCAATTTACCAGTCATCCCTATCCTCCTGAATTTTATGGGTGGGCCATAGCATGTCCATGGTAAGCATCCTTAGGTAGGAAGAGCAGACAAGGAATGAGTTATTCTACTTTGAAGTCGTAAGGATGAATTCTCCTCACACTCTTTTTGCCAGTCTAACTCCTAAGACTTAAATCTATTTGACTCTCCCGAGAGACCTCCAAGAAGCGGTTCTAAATGCTATGGAGGGTACAGGCACTTCCTATTTCTCCTGTTAGGATCCGGAATGGTTTGTTCTAACATATCCTGAGCACTGAGACAGACTCATTTTTCTTACTCTTTCTTCCGAATGCAGCAATCACTCCTCCTACCCCAGGCAAATCTGTTCCACCCCAGCCTAGCCATATTCCTCTGTAGAGTTCCTCTCTCTCATGTTTCTAGAAGCAGGAAGAATATGGCACACTCCTTCTTGGGAGTCACTTCCCTGATAAATAATAATAGCTTCTATTGTTGAGTGCTTTTTGGGTGCCGGGCACTGCTCTAAGGGTGCACATGTATTATTTCATTTAATTCCCAGAAGAAGCTGATAAAGTATATGCTATGATTACCCTCATTTGTCAGGTGTGGAAACTGAGGCTGAGATGAAACTGCGGCTTGGTGAAAAGGCAGAGTTAAGGTGTAAACCCAGGCCTTCTTCTGCAGGAACCCTAACCCTGATGCCACTTTGCCTGTGTCTTGTGAAGTGGCAGAATCCTAGGAGATGCTAGGGAATGAGTGACATCACAGAGTGCTCCCCACTGGCCAGCCACTATGCTCGGCCAAGGTTTGCCCCATGCCCCTCTCTGTCATTGTTGAGCAATGACAGTTGCTTTGTTGCTTACTTGCCACTTTTGCTATAAGGAGGCACATGGTGCCTCTGAACTTGGTCACTCCCTGCAGGAGTCACTGTTCTAGACCCAATAAGTGCAGCACACAGGCTCATGGTGAGAGCTTTCCTTCCTGGCAGCTTAGAACCAGGCCCCAGAGATGTGACTTGCATACAGGAAAAATTAAATCATGTTATGAGTTGTGGTAGCTGAAACCCTGAGGACTCTTACCTGGAAGAAGATAGCGTGTCCTGACACACCAGTGCTTCCCTGAAGAACCTTCACAATGGGGTTGTCCCTCTCTCTCTCTCTCTCTTTGTAGGACCCTCTTCAAATTGTGGTGGCCTCTTACTCAATGCCAGTGGCACATTTTCCAGCCCATCCTACCCTGGATTCTACCCCAACAATGCTAATTGTGTCTGGGAAATAGTAGTGAATTCCAGTTCTCGCATAAACCTGGGCTTCAATGATCTCCAGTAAGTAACACCCAGGTCATCTGGTGAAGGGTGAGTCCCACACCAGAGACCCAGTGGTTTCAGCTGTTTCCTGGGCTAAGCGCTTGTCACACTCATGTTCTAACATATCCTGAGCACTGAGTTGCCTGGAGGTCTGGAGTTGCCTGGATCCCTACCATGATGCATCAGGGAATATTGAGAAGTGCTCTAGTTTGATTGAAGGAAGAGCCAGGGGGAAATCTCAGATTCAACCATATCACTCATAAGCTCCGAGCTATCAATAAAATAGTGCAATCGGAATTTCAATATTGACGTGACCGCTTAACATTACACATTTTTCTATCCAGGTTGGAGATGCACAATAATTGCATGTATGATTATGTTGAAATCTTCGATGGACCACTGAACAGCAGCAATTTGCTAGGGAAGCTTTGTAACAGGACCAGGCAGGTATTCACATCTTCTTCCAACCGAATGACCGTCCGATTTCGAAGTGACGTCAGTTTCCAAAGCACTGGCTTTTCTGCTTGGTTTAACTCCTTTCCAAGTGGTAAGTGCAAATGTGACCCCAGCCAGGAGACTTGGTGGATTTAAACAGCCCCTCTTCTGTCTGCATAGCAGTTCCCGTGGGAAAGCAAGGAAGGGCTTCAGTGATGCCTTGTCCATTCTCTGACTATGGTGGAACTTTAGCCAAGTCAGTGTGGTGTGGAGAGTAGGGGGCATATCCTAGCTTTAGGGTTACCTCCAGCTCCTATGGTACCTTGTATAAGCTAACCCTCCTTGTTGAGTCAGCCCCTCCTGTCTGCAGACTGAGAGGTCTCTGAGCTCGTGATGTCTGGAGCCCCCTCCAGCTTTATCGTGGGGAGGCTCACTGTCCCTACCCTGTTTTTTTGTTGTTAGTTGTCATGGCATCAGCTCTGATTCATGGTGACCTCATGTAGAATAGAACAGAATGTTGCCCAGTCCTGTATCATCTTATCAAATAATATTCTATTTAATCCATAAGGTTTTCACTAGTTAGTTTTCAGTAGGTCATCAGGCCTTTCTTTCTAGTCTGTCTTAGCTTGAAAACTTTGTTGAAACCTGTCTACCATGGGTGACCTTGCTGGTATCTGGAATACTGGTGGCATAGTTTCCAGCCTCATAACAACATGCAGTAAACCTAACTCACAGACAGTGCTTTCTATGACATTGGGGATGGAGTCAGGCCCATGGATTAGTTGGCCTTTGAGATTCGTTGTGGAACATGGCCATCACCTTTCATGGCGTATGTCTTTCAGATGCCAGACTGAGATTGGTCAGCTCAAACTATTCCCACGGCAGATGTGCTGGGCGTGTGGAAGTTTACCACAGTGGAAGGTGGGGGACAGTTTGTGATGATTCCTGGGATTTCCAGGATGCCCAGGTGGTCTGCAGACAACTGGGGTGTGGAAATGCAGTGTCAGCCCTGGGAGGGGCCTATTTTGGCCCAGGCTCTGGGCCCATCACTCTGGATGATGTGGCATGCTCGGGGACAGAATCTACACTCTGGCAGTGCCAGAACGGAGGCTGGTTCACCCACAACTGTGGCCACTACGAAGATGCAGCTGTCATCTGCTCAGGTACCATGTGACTCA
>NW_006921625.1:10355493-10377068 GCF_000298275.1 Orycteropus afer afer | reverse complement strand
CCTTATTCAAGATACACTCCTTCTGGTCATCTTTTTGGGACCGACATGTCTTCTCTCTCTTTGTAGGAAACCATGAAACCACAGAAACCATACCCAGTAAGTACGGTCATTTCTGTCTAACCTCTGCTGCCTCTCCCCCTGCTCTCTCAGCTGCCATTCTGGGGGCTGCTCAGGGCATGATGCTCACCCTTTAAGTCCGCCACTGTGCCCCCTCTGAGGGGATGTGTCCCAACACAAGGGAGGCTGAACCTGTCTCTGGCTCCTCTCACCCTGTCTCTGAAAAATTTTACTCCTCTTCAGATGTTCACTCTCCATCAGAGGCCTCCGGTCTCTGTGTAGGACCCTCCTGTTCTCCCAGACCGGGGCCTGCTTCATGGCTGAGCTCAGCATGGAATGGCTTCTATTGCCTGTTCCCAAGCTGCCCTCCTGTGAGGCTGCCTGCTCTCTCTTGCCCCCTTCCCACCCTTTCTGACCCCCACCCTCACTTCCTCCTCACTGCCCAGCTTCCTGTCACGTGGCTCCTGGCTGCCCTGTCCCATGCATTCTGCACAATACAGCCAGAGTCACCTGTGTGCAAAGCAGAGGTCAACCTGACCTCGTCACTCTCTGAGTGTTTCTCCGTGGTCTTCTGAGGGAAAACCCCTACTCCATAGTCAGGCCTTTGAACCAGTCCATTCCGGTTCGACCCCCTGCTGAAAATTTGCGTTGCCACCCCAGCTCCAGATGGCCTGACCCAGAACCTGCATTTTAGCAGGATCTCCGATGATTGTTGTAGATCTTGTGACAGATCCCGTTAAATGCAGGTTCTGGGCCAGTCCATCTGGAGCTGGGGTGGAAGTGAGACTTCTCAGTCGGGGGTTGAACCAGAACAAACTGGTTCAGAGCCCTGTCGCTAACACAATTCCACTCCGTGTCGCAGAGCTCCCTCTCCCCTTCCCCTCCCTGCTCCGTCCATACCTGTGCCAGGTGCCCTGCTGCCCTGGTCCCTTTGCACACGCTCTTTCCTCAGCCTGGAATACTGGAACACCCGTCTACCTTTCTGCCAGACCCTCCTTGGTCACCTAACCCCCACTCCCCTCCTCGTCTGAGCTCTTCTTACCTGCTTCCCTCCACGGGCCCCATCACGCTGCACGGACCTGCCTCTCTGGTCCTCTCTGCAGGCTGTGAGCCTCCCGTAGCCCAGCGGGCATAGTGCCTGGCACACAGCCAGCAAGCACTCACCAGTTGCATCCGATGGATGATGAAAAACTGATCATTACTTTTAACAGACTTTCTTTTATATTGTTTTAAAGACATATATAACATATCATTTACCAATTCAAGATTTTTCACGATTCAGTTACAGTAACGACATGCAACCATTGCCAATATCCATTTAGACTTTATTTTCCAAAGCGGTTTTAGGTCGGTCAAACACTTGCTCAGGAAGCACAGAGAATTCCTACAGACTGGTCTCACGCCTGAACAAAATGTGTCCCATTCACGTCCTGCGTTTCCAGTGGTGCATCCGTCACAGTGACGAACCACTGCCGATGCCTCCTGGGTAGCGCACGTCCGCGATTCACATGAGGGTTCGCGCTCTGCTGATTCCCGTTTCTTATCTTTGTCCACAGCTCCCGTTTACAACAGCAGCCGCCCAACCAGTAAGTTGCGATCCCTTCTGAGTGTGTGGCCAACATCCCCGGAAATGCTCTTTCCCTCGGTGACGGTGACACTGTGGAGGGACAGTGAGAATGCTGGGGGGTAGCCTCCCCTATGGAAGGGGGTCCCCCTCATCCCATGCCACCCCCTTTTAAGAGATCGTGTGAGGTCCCAGACAGGCCTCTCTCATTTCTGTTGGGGTTCTGTCTTCGAAATTGTTTACAGAAACGTCCCCAGGGGACTTGCAGCTTGACTTAGCGGCAATTTGATTTTGTTCTAACAGCAAATTATTCCTGCGGAGGCTTCCTATCCCAAAGCTCTGGACAGTTTTCTAGCCCCTTCTATCCCGAAAACTATCCGAACAATGCCAGGTGTGTCTGGGACATTGAAGTCCAGAACAACTACCGTGTGACCGTCATCTTCAGAGATGTCCAGTAAGTGTGCCAGGGCAGAAAGCAGAGGGACCACTTAGGCATTTGAAAAGGGAATAAGTGGTCATTAGAATGTCACAAGAGATGTCTGTCAGTTGGCGTTTTTTATTATGGGTTCAATTTTAGCCTAGCACAGGGACAATCCATGGGGTAGGGTAGGGACAGGAGCCCTGGAGGGAACAAAAGCCCTGGTTTCAAGTCCCAACTCTGTCACTAATTTGAGGTGTGGTCACAGGAAGTCACTCCCTAGAGTAGGTGGGTCCGTCGCCTTGGGATAGGTGTTCTGTGTGTAGGTCTTTCTGCTGTTGGGCTGAGAGCCAATCCATACGGGGCCCAGTTCTACTCTGACTACATGGGGTTGCTGTGAGTTGGAATCAACTCAACAGTGACTGGTTCCCCCCAATACACACACACACAGTTAATTATTCCATTTGATTCTTTGATTCTCGCAATAGCCAAGGCATGAATGGGTCACTTAGCCTTTGTAAATACCTGAGTTTTGGAGAAGTTCAGTGCATTGCCTACACCAATTCGTTCCATTCTTTCCATCACTAGGGACTCATGCGTTTTAGGCAGTGTATGTTCCCTTCCTCTCAAGGGGTACTGTATTTTTAAACGAATAACACATGCCTTCTACCTCTCCCCCCGACCCCCAGGTATTTTGTAAATGCACTATGCTTTTTTTTTAACAGCAAAATGTAAAAAAAAAAAAAGGCATAGCAACACTTACAAAAATGCCTCCAGTAAGGAGGGAGTGATTGGCAAACAACATAGAAGACACGTGTGATTGTTATTCACACAAAAGTTCAGTAGAGGGCTGTCAGGAGAGAGGATGTCCAATTCATATGTGTGACCCCAAAGGCAGGGCCAGAAACCATGTGTGCAGGTCACGGAAATGAAACCCCACTCAATGTGAGCCTGTCTATTACCTGGGTGGTGCAAATGGTGCAGTGCCCAGCTACTAACCAAAGGTTGGAAGTTTGAATCTAGCCAGCAGTGCCTTGGACAAGAAACCTGGCAATATCCTTCTGAAAGGTCCCAGCCACTGAAAACCCCATGGGGTTGGGGCTTTACTCTGACACAGGTGGTCGCCATAAATCAGAACCGACTCAATGGCAGCTGGTTTGGTTTTTTGGGGTTTATTACCTTCATTTGTTCACTTACCAACTTTGCCAGGGAAGGTGGGCCCCCTCCTTGAGGCCTGACCCTCAGCTCCACTGCTGGTGTCCCCGCAGGCTGGAAGGTGGCTGCCGCTATGACTACATCGAAGTCTTTGACGGCCCCTACCACAGCTCCCCGCTCATCGCCCGGGTTTGTGACGGCAGCGGCTCCTTCACTTCCTCTTCGAACTTCATGTCTGTCCGCTTTGTCAGTGACGGCAGCGTCACGAGGAGAGGCTTCCGGGCCGAGTATTACTCGAGCCCCTCCGACGACAGCACCAGTGAGTCGCCCTGTGCTGGAGCTTGGCAGCGCGGGCCAGGTCACTGACAGCCTGTGCTGCCTGGCCGGCTGGGCGTTGAAAAGGAAGGAGCTCAAAGGGGCCATCAGCAGTGGGGCTTGGAATCTGGCTGTCCAGAAACCAGGTCAAGAGCCACAAAGGGCTGACGGTGGTCTGTTGGGTCACCGTGTGAGCAGACACTAAGTAGAAGGTGTGAGGTGATGTTTTCAGCAACAGGAAAAAATATTTTGCAATGTGTGGCACTCACAGGACTCTGTCTGCAGTTGGCCAGCGGAGGAGGGGCAGACTGGAGAACTGGCAATTGTTTCGGAGGACTGTCAGGGATCTGTGTGACTCGTTACTTCTCACGGTTGGCTTCCTTTCACAGAAACAGACGAGGATGGCAGCAGCCCTGTTTACTCTGGGCTAGTCAGAGCCACCCAGCCCTTGTTCCCTCATGGCAGCTCCGTTACCAGACACACTGGCTGCAACATGCTCGCAGGAAGGGCATGTAGCTGAGAGATGAGGGAAAGGGGTGAAGGACGCTTACTCTGGAGGGAGGAGGGCTCAGGAGAGACAAAGAGGGAGACAGAGAGGGAAGGAGGGAGGGGGAGAGGGGAGGGCAGAAGGGAGGGATGAGGAGGAGCGCGTGGGGCCCCTCTCCTGTATATGGAAAGGGAGCAGCAGGTGTGAGCCATATAGACGTCACTCAGGGTCGTGGAAGGAACATGGAGCTTGGGTCACACAGCTTTGGGTCAAATCCTGACAGTGCCTGCGATGGGTTACTACTGTCTCTGAGCCTCAGTTTCCCTATTAGCTGGCAGGGCTGCTGGGGGACTCAGTGAGAAGTGGATGAGATCTGTGGTAACCTTCCTCCTGGTTCCGAGCACACAGAGCAAGGACCTGTGTGTAGAAATTGCATTTGAACCCTTCAAAGCTGTCTGAGGAAGGGCAGAGCTGGCCACTCAGACCATTTAGCAGAGGCTGCGTGGTCACGTTCTGAGTTGTTCCAGGGCCTGACTCACAGACTGGCTGAAGCCTGGGTGATGGCCGAGGTCTTGTGCACAGGCAGCTTTTCACTGACTTCCCCCAGAGCTGCCTGACTCCCTGGCATGCCCACAGTCCCACTGCAGTGTTTCTTCCCTTAACGGATACCTGTAACTTGACAAGACATTCCCCTTATTTTACACCTGGCTCCATGCCTCCTCAGAAAAGCCTGAGTCCTTGGGGTCTCGTGAAGATGGGGCTGACTTGAGCCATCGGGCACCTCAGGGTTGTGTGTGGGTCTGCCTGATGGTGGCCATGTTTGTCAGCCATCGTCATCTGCCCACCTCTCTATAGGAAGAGCACCAGCAGGACTTACTGATGCTCAGGCGCTGAGTGCGTTGTCTGTCCTTGTCCTTCAGAGCTGCTGTGTCTCCCCAGCCACATGCAAGCCAGTGTGAGCAGGAGCTACCTCCAATCCCTGGGCTATTCGCCTCAGGATCTCGTCATCCCGGGCTGGACTGGGCGCCAGTGTCAACCCCAGATAACAGCAAGCCAGGTGATATTCACAATCCCCTACTCGAGCTGCGGCACCACCAAACAGGTAAGCCTGGGGCTTTCTGTTCTTGTTCCTACTGAGAGAGTTTCCTTACTGTAATAGGTGGCTTGTGTCTTGAATTCTGGGGACTCAGGAGATGGGATTATAGTATCATCAGAAGGTAATGAGTGGAAACCCATTACATGGAGTTGACTCTGACTCATAGTGACCCTATAGAGCAGAGTTGAACTTTATGGAAGCAGACTACCTCATCTTTCTCCCATGGAGCAGCTGGTGGGTTTGAACCACTGACCTTCCACTTAGGAGGTGAGTGGTTAACCACTGCGCCACGAGAGCACCTAATGAACACAAAGCAAGCTGTAGATCTGTTCTTTGGTGCCACAGCCTGGCTGAGGAGGACGAGGGTCTCTGTCCAAATCAGGAGGAAGGGAGCTCTGCAGACCAGGTTTCTGTAGGACTGCTCAGCCAAGAGTGAGCTGAGCAGGCGCCGTGCACCTCAGCAATCCTGACAGCAGCCCCAGGGGAAGCAAGGAGATCCCTAGAGATCTTACCTGTGTAATTTTTACACAAGTTGAATGCCTCAAGGGCAGGGCCAATGCCTTATTCATCTTTGTGATCCTACACTGTCCCTGGTACAATAATGGGATAAATAATACAATTATTGACACCTAATGTTGTACACAAGGAGCTCTGGTGGTGTGGTGCCTAAGGCATTGACTGATAACCAGAAGGTTGGTGGTTCAAACCCACTAGCCACTCTGTGGAAGGAAGGTGGGGGCATCTACTTCCATAAAGATTTACCACCTCAGAAACCCAAAAGGGGCCACTACGAGTCAGAATCGACTCAATGGCAGTGGGTTTAGTTTTTTTTTTTTTTTTTTTTTAATGTTGTACATAAGAAGCTCCAGTAGTATAGTAGGTAAGGCATTTGGCTACCAACAGAAGGTCAGTGGTGCAAATACACCAGCTGTTCGCCTGACTTGCAGGCCAGATGACCATGACCATAGAGCTTGCAGGGCCTTGTTTGCCTGTGTCTTCTTGGCCAGTTGGACCAAATGCTCCCTGACCTGTGCTCTATCCTCCATCATGACAGTGTTTTGCTGGGCCCCCAGGCCCTGTACCTTTCACTCATCCCACTGACAGTGATGTCGTAATTTCCAGCCTCTTTGCCGAGCCATGGACAAAGAGAGATGTTTAGACACCATCTTCCCATGAGACATTCATAGGCCACCAGGAGGGAGGTCTCATCTCTGGAAAGGCCACATTATATGGCATGAAAGACCTATGTTCTTAATAATTGGGTGCTCAAAAAAAGACCAGGTTTGGTGGTCTGATAGGACCTGGTGAGATCCCTGAGACTATGGCCTGTAGTTACTCTTCAGGACTGGAACTGAACTCACCCCTTTCCACCTGAACAATAGACAGGCATATGGGGTGAACATTTACATCAGGTAGATACACTCCTTGGAGCCATCAATCATGGGAGAACAGAAGGGCAGTGTTTGTACTGGGAGATAGCTCGGGGGACAGGAGTTCATAGGAGGGAAGGACACAACTACAGGGAGGAGATGGGAAGAGAGCTGTTACATTGTGGAGAATTGCAGTCAATGTCATGAAACAAAATGTGTATGAAGTGCTGTATGGAAAATGAATCTGCTCTGTAAACTTTTACCCAAATCACAATAGAAAGTTAAAAAAAAAAAAAAAAAAATTGGCTGCTCAGTTAAAGGCACAGGAAGAAATGGCCCCATGGCAAAAGGGGTAAAAGGGGTGGGGCAGGATGCTCCAATATTGCCACGGCTCACCCAGTGTCCATCTGAGTCTCTGAGAAGTCCCTACCCTGGAGGTCAGGGGCAGGCAACAGTTGTAACTCCTGCAGCTTCAGACACCAAGCTGCAGCAGATCCCAATCAAATAACATACAATGAGCACTGACTTCACCAAGCCCCCCTCTCACAAGTATGGGACTGCCTCCCACTGGGCTCCCCCAGAACCTCTCAACAGCACTGAGAATGAACCAGAACAAGCAAAAGAAGCCCTGAGCCATGGAGTCAAACTCAGTTTAGTCACAAAGCAGGACAGGGGTTATCCAGATCCACCCACACCTTGCCACCAAGAGGAGCACCCAGGACACCCCAACATCTGATCCACACCATGGTCTCCCATCGTAGAGCAGAGGAAGTGATACATGTAAAGGAGAGAGTCTTTCAGTTAGGCTGGATGTTTGGCCTGGCTATGACAGTAGGCATGTGCCATCTTTGTTGGAGCTAGGAGGGTTTGGGGAGTGTCATTGGGCCCCTTTCCTCTCGTTTGTACCCACATCAGCAATGTGATTCCTTAGCAAGTGGCATTCGCCTGACTCCACTCTCCTGCCTTCGTCTCCTAGGTAGACAATGATACCATCTCCTACTCCAACTTCCTGAAAGCAACCACGCCAAGTGGCATCATCAAAAGGAAGAAGGACCTGCACATTCATGTCATCTGCAGAATGCTGAAGGACACCTGGGTTGACACAATGTACATTGCTAATGACACCATTGAGGTCAAGGAAATCCAATATGGCAATTTCGACGTGAACATCTCCTTTTATACATCCCCTTCATTCTCCTATCCTGTGACGAGCTCCCCATACTATGTGGACTTGAACCAGGATTTATACCTTCAGGCAGAAATCCATCATTCTGATTCCTCCCTGGCCTTGTTTGTGGACACCTGTGTGGCATCGCCATATCCCAATGACTTTACATCTCTGACTTATGACCTAATCAGGAGTGGGTAAGGAATGTTCTTATGGAGTGGACTTAGATCTTTACCCAGTGACTCAAACTTGAGTAGACTTGGGGCTTGAGGGCTGGGGATTCTAGTTAATTGAACTGCCCAGCAGCCCAGTCTTAGCCAGATGCCCTTTCACCAAAGTAACACGCTATGGCTCTCACCTTTTGAAGCTCTTTTGTGCTCTGTTCTGACCACATCCCTGATTACAAGGGCTTCATCTCTGATTAATGAAGAGGGAAACAAGTATCTGGGGAATTGAAGGACTCCCCTCACACACACTCCAGTGGTCACCAGCAGATTAGCTAAAAAACTGGGATTAGATCCCAAGTGACCAAACCCCAGCCATGCCTTATGTTAAAAAGCTGTGTGTGGAGTGGAAAAAGCACTGGTGATGGAGTTGAGCAGACCAAGATTGAAAGGCCAGCTTGGCCACATACTAGCTGCATGACTCTGAGCCATAGTATTGTCACCTATCAAGTGGGGTCATCATGCCCACATCATAAAGTTGTTGGGAGAATGAAGGAGTAGATGCCCCTCACCCCAGCACAGCATGCACAGCAGGTGGTCTTCAAGGAATGTTCTATCACAAGTGGTAGGAGGTCATCTGGGCTTCCATTGGCCCAAGGAAAGTGATTCTCAGACTCTGTGGTTCCCATCAAGCTCAGAAGGCATGGAGGTGAGGCAGTAGTGCCCAGGAGGGGCTCAGTGGCATCCAGGCTAGGCTGCACTACCACAGGCCAGCTTCCTTGGATGACAGAACTCTGCTTAGGTGACCACTGACTCTTCTGAATTCATGAAGGGGTCCTAAGAACCCAAGGGGAGTAACTGCTGATCCTCACTCTCTGGTCTCTATGCTGGCACGTAGACCTTGTCTTGGCTTATACTAGACCTCAGCCCCTCAGCGGCAATGGCCCCACAAGAGAAGTCACACTAACATGGTTGTAGCCAGCTATCTGAAAGGGCTCTGCTGTTGGGGGCGGGAGTTAAATGGCACCCATCCCTGAGAGACTGACTCTGGACAGCACCTCTGTCCAAGCACGTTTGGATGGATGTGCGTTAGTCCCTTCAGGAAACAGGTGATGAGGTGCACCTCGTTCACAGTCTAGGCACAGGTAGCCCTTAGCAGCGAAAATGGGGGAGAGAAGGCAACCAGACCCTTTTCTACAAATAGTAGTGACTTATGGATTTATGTCAAGCAGAGGACTGAAATAGATGCAATGAGGGCATGATTTCTTCTTTCCAACACAAAGGTTCACAATTCTAGGATCTATGTGTATCTCCAAAGCCAAATGCACTGCCATTGAGTGGCTCTAACGGCTGCTCTTCTCTTCTTCCAGGTGTGTGAAAGACGAAACGTACCGATCCTACTCCCAGCCGGCCCCGGGCATTGCTCGCTTCCGATTCAGCTCCTTTCACTTCCTCAACCGCTTCCCCTCCGTGTACCTGCAGTGTCAGATGGTGGTGTGCAGGGCCTACGACTACTCCTCACGGTGCTATAGGGGTTGTGTGGTGAGGTCCAAGAGGGGCGTGGGCGCCTACCAGGAGAAGGTAGATGTCATCCTGGGCCCCATCCGGCTGCAGGCCCCAGAGAAGCGGAGTCTGGGTGAGTGGTTGCCCTCTGAGCCCACTGCCCACCAGGCCCAGCCCCATGAGCCCTAAAGGGGTTTGGAATGTCTCCACTGGTTTCCTGTTTCGACCCAAATTGCGTGCCCACTTGTGCTAGGCCTGGCCATGCAGAGTTGAATGAGACACGGGTCCCGTCTTCCCTGGGGGCTCTTGATCTGTGGGGCCATGTAGAGCGTTTGGTCAGGAGAGAGCTGTCCCGGGAGGCAGATGGCCCTGATGCCCTCACCCTGTGCACTCTGAACTCCCAGGACCTCACACTCCTCATCTATGTAATAAAAGGGCCAATACTTACCTCCAAGCACTGTTCAGCAGATTATATATTTCAAATTCTCACAGCCTCCAGACTTTCTGGAGCCACAAGGAATGGGTGAACCCCTGGGACTATTGCCCTGAGATCATCTTTAAAACTTAAACTAAAAACATCCTCTGAAGTCTCCTTAAAAACAAACAATAATTTGGCTAAACTAGTGAAAAGCTGTCTGCCCTCTATGGAGCATCTATGGCAGCGCTCTCTCCTGCACGCCCCGTATCAAGATGGTCCCCACATCCCCTTTCCTCACTGATTCACGCATTCAGTCATATTTACTGTAAGCCTAGTATGTGCGAAAAAGAACCCTACTGCCATTGAGTCCATTCCGACTCACAGCGCCCCTAGAGGACAGAGTAGAACTGCCCCTTAGGGTTTCCGAAGCTGAAGGAAGGTTGAGCATTCCTACTTCCGTAGTGAAACTGCCTCGGAAACCCAAGGAGGGGTCGCTATGAGTCGGGGCCGACCCAATGGCACATAACAACAACAACAACAAATCTTTACAGAAGCAGACTGCCTCATCTTTCTCCCACAGAGCAGATGGTAGGTTTGAACTGCTGACCTTTTGGTTAGCAACCAAATGCTTTAACCACTATGCCACCAGAGCTCCCTAACATGTGCTAGGGTGGTATGAATGGTTAACACACATGACTGCTACTGAAAGGTTGGCAGTTCAAATCCAGCTAGAGGCCCCTTGGAAGGAAGGCCTTGAGATCCACCTCTGAAAACCCAGCCATGGAAAACTCTCCGGAGCACAGTTCTCTGACACACATGCGGTCGCCGCGAATCAGAAGGCAACAGCCAGGCAGAGCCAGATACCACCCCTGCCCTCGCGGCGCTCACACTCCAGTGGGGAGGGAAAGCAGTGGCTGTGGGTCACCTCGCTTTACTGCGCTTCGCAGATGCAGATGTTGCGTGCTTTGCAAATTGAAGGTTTGTGGGAACGCTGCACGGAGCAAGTCCATCAGCCCTATTTCTGCCACAGCACATGCTCACTTCCTGTCTCTGTGTCCCATTTTGGCCATTCTCACAACATTTCCAACGTTTTCACATACCGCGGCACACTTAACAGACTTCAGTCTAGGGTGAATGGAACTTTGATACCCACTGGGAAACCAAACAAATCGTGTGACTTGCTTTACTGAGACGTCCACTTGTTGTGTTGTGGTCTGTAACCACACCTGGAATGTCTGCGAGGTTTGCCTGTAGGGTCGTGTGTCCCATGGGGTGGGAGCGCTGGAGGAGAAGGCAGCAGAAAAGCGGGACGGGGTGAAGGGGCAGATGGATAGTCCTCACTTCCCCCTCCTCCTACTTGCCCCACTGCCACAGTAGCCTGGCCCTGGGACCCCTTGCAATAGTTTCCCAACCAGCCTAAAATGCCTAAATCTCTCTCTCTTGTCATCCACATGGCACCACTGGGCCAGACTGGTTCTCTCAGAGACCAGCTCTGATGTTCAGCTCAGTAACCTCCCCTCCCCTCACAGCCATCTGGGGTCTTGCCTCAGTTTCCCCCTTGGGACGCCCCTCCCTCCATTACTTTTCCTCGTCTAGCCCCACTCACCAGACAAGTTCCCACCACTGTCCCCCTGACACTGGGGTACAACACTTACCCTGTGTCTCTCCCTGGCTCTTGCATCCCAATCCATTCCTGCAATCTCGTCTCCTCCCTAGACCTGTCCGTGGCTGGTGGCGACAAGCCAGTCAGCTCCCAGGGACACTATCCCAGCACAGCTGCCATTTCTGCGGGGGTCTTCTTGGTCGTGGTCCTGGTCGTGGCAGCCTTCATGCTGGGGAGGAGGGCACGCGCCACTGGTGGCCGACCTCTGAGCTATAAAATGTGAAGCCAGGAGGACACAGCGCTGGCTCTTGGACACTGGTCTCTGTGCTCGGACGCCGGAGGAAGGAAGGAAGAATTGAGCGTGCAGAACTTGGTGCCCCACAACACTCAAGCACATGGTGGGGAGGGCTGGGATGGGGTGAAGGGAGCTGGCAGCCAGGTTTTCCCAGACTCACAGGCCAGGTGCTAGGGCGAGAGGTCCCAGGTGAGCAAGTGCTAGCATCTCCAGTCCTCCACGCCATGGTGCGCCCAACCCTGTCAGCTTCAGGACTCTCTCTAGATGGGCTTTCTCTTCCAACCTTCGTGAACAAGCCTATAGAGTAAATCTGAGCTTTTTCTTCTTGGGGCAAACGGAATAAAGATGCTTTCTCAAAGCGGTGCTGATTTGGTCAGTGTGTCCCAGTGGGTCACCCAGCCTTCATGTTAGGCACACAGGGAGGGTGGGCTGTGGGAAGGAATGATAGAGACAGCAGGGGTGCTGCCCTGTGGCTTCTAGAACCTTCTAGGGAATAGAGACGCCATTCTCCCAGAGTCCGTGGGATGTTTTAATCCTGCCTGGAGCAGGAAATACAGGATGAAGGCGAGAGAAAGAGAAGGCTAACTGAGCCATCATTTTCAGTGTCCGTAATTTTAGATTAAAGATGACCACCTCCATTTCTCCCAGAACCCGTGTCTACTGGCTTTAGACATTATATCCAGACTGTGGGACAGGGAGGGTCTGGGAAAGAGCAGACTCCACGTGGCCCCTCAGGTGGGCCAGCACGAGGTCTGTTTACATGAGTTCTCCAGGGAGAAATGGGTCGACAGGTGGCCCCGAGAGCTCAAAAGGAACAAAGGGATGGGGTGGGTTCCAAGCAGGCAGTGAGTTTTCTGGGAGGAGGGAGAGAAGGCAGATCCTGGGGCCCTGGGTTAGGTACAGTGGGAATGGGAACTTTGGCAAGCTTTCCTGGCAATGCCAATGCTTGCCCCCTGAGTCAGTCTGAGGATCTAAGAGGGGGCCACTAAGATGAGCCAAACTCAGAGATTTTACTTGAGTGGGCGAGACTGGTGGGGCAGTGGAACCCCGGGGATGAGGGCATGGAGAATTCCCACAGAGAAGTGACTTAGGGCCTCAGTAAGACACGTTGAGCCACCATGGGGTATGAGGGAGCCCCTGAGTCCTGCCAGGGCCAGGGTCTCAGGGTCCCAGGGACTCCGCTGCCTTTGTGGATCAGAGTCATGGGGCTTTCCACTCTCCCTGTGGTCACCGCCCATATTCACTGTTGCCCTCCTAGGCTGGGGAAGTGAGGGAAAGCCTCCAGGGTCCCCTGTGACCACCAGGCTGCCCTGAGGAAAGCAACGAGGGAATGGAACGCAAGGACCTGGCCAGGGCCGGAGGGCTCCGGGCAGATGGGGAGAAGTGACAGTCTGGAGCTGGCGTTCAGAATTTGCAGTAGACATCGCAGGAGGAAAATACCACAACAGATAACCGAGAACTGCAACGAGGAGCAGAGTCCCGGGACCCAGAAATGGCCCTGAGTCCATTCATTCACTCATTCATTCAAATGGTGCTTGCTTCAAGCATTGGGCCCTGTGGGAGCAGAGAGGAGTCACAATGGCCCTCTGGTTATCAAGGGCAGGCTTGGCGCTCCTGACTCCCCTCTAGATCCTCTTTCACCTGAGGCTGGAAGCCAGGAACCAGGCACCTCTCACAGATCGACACTTGCTCTCGGCCACAGGCTTTTAGCTGCCCTCCATGGGAGGAGGCAATGGCCCTCTCCTCAGCCCAGGGCCGTGCTCCCGGCAGGTGCTCCATGGCTGTCTGTTCAAGGAACAGGTGTGCATGGGGCTAGGTGGGAACCGGGCTTCTCTCGCCCCAACCGGTTAGCGCGCAGTGGCTGTCAGCACCACCAGCTGGCACAGGGGGACCTGTGCATCTCAGGGGAAGAGGGTGCCACCAGATGGGCCGAACCAACATCCCCTGCAGGTGTGGAGGCAGGTAGACAGCGGCCAACAGGACGCTGGCAGGGCGGCAACTCTTGGGGCAGATGAGTCTGTGTGAGAGGAGACCCCGGCGGCAGGAGGCAGGCGGAGGCAGCAGGTGCGGCCCCTGGGGCAGGGAATGCCCAGGGCCACGGCTTTGGATGAGGCTGTGAGCAAGGCCGAACCCTGGGCATGCAGGACGCGGGCACCGACACGGCGGGTGTGGGGGTGCACTGTGGGGGCCGCGCCGCCCTCTGCACTTCTCCCCTCGACGCCGGGACTCCAGGACTTGCTCAGAGCTGCAGACCGCCTCCGGCTGTCAAGTGACCCTCCCTCAGTGGAATGACTGACACCCAGAGGCTACGCCCCAAGGGTCAGGGCACAGCAGGCTGGGTCGCATGGCATCTGTTCTGAGTTGTGCCACCTTTTCCCTTCTGGGAACAGAGCCGGACCTCAGTGCCCTCCCCCCAAGACCAGCCTCTCTGTCCACTCACCTTCCTGCCACTCCACTTGCAGACACTAGAGGGTGTGGGGCCCAAGCCCTGTGCCCTTTTGGGCCTGGTTGGTGGTGTTACGTGCAGACCCGACTCATAGCGACTCCTCCTTGGGTTTCTGAGGCAGTATCACTACGGAAGTAGTCTGCCCCATCTTCCTTCCAAGGAGTGGCTGGTGGGTTTGAACTGCCAGCTGTGGGTTCCTTTTAGGCGCCGGTAGTAATCTGTCCCAAGGAGCCCTGGTGGCACAACGGTTAAGAGCTCAGCTGCTAACGGAAAAGTTGGTGGTTCCAACTCAGCTCCCAGCGACCCACTGGCTCTGCAGGAGAGAGAGCTGGCAATCTGCTCCCTAAAGATTACTGCCTGGAAAACCCCGTGGGGCAGCTCTACTCTGTCGCCCGGGGTCACTGCCAGTCAAAAGCAATAGGTAGCATCCAACACCACCAGTCACGTAGGAAGCTGTTCCACAGCTTTTGCACTCAGCCGCTAAATGAAGGTTGGAGGTAGCTCGGCAGAAATGCTGGCAGGATACGTCTGACAAACCCGCCACAGAAACCCTGTGGGGCACAGTTCTAAGGTGACACACATGAGGAGCCAGGCACCAGCCTCCCTGCCTCCCGTGCCCCAGTAAATTTTAGCTATAATGAAGAACTCTTGTAAAAGCCTGGCACTGTCCTGCTTCCCTTTAAAGAAACCGAATTTTATCCTGGTCTCCAACAGTGCTATTACTCAGCTCCCTCTTCTCCCCGCCCGTACCCCAGGCTGCAGGCTGCCCAGGGACCCCTGGAGCCCCTGCCTCTCCCTGCTTGTCAAGGACCCTGCAGTGGTCAGCACAGAACCCTGCAGAAAGCGGGGACTCAGAGTCCTGATTCGATTTGCTGGCCTCCAGTGATTCCCAGCACACGCCAGTCAGGGTGGCTCCAGCCCAGGGCCGTTTGTTCCAGAGGCAGTGGCCTTGACCCCAGCGTCTTCCCTTGATGGATGATGTTTGGCCTGGGACCCACAGCATCAGTGTGCATGTGCTTGGAGAGGCTCCCTCTTCTTGCCCAGAGAGCCTGGTGGTATAATTTCCCAACACAGCACTGCCCACAGTTCACCAGGACAGGGACAAATGCACAGGGGGAGCTTGGCAGAAATCCCCACGGTCGCCACTTTGTTGAAATGTACTCATTACCTTTACATTGAGGGCCCTTGGTGGCGCAGTGGTTAAGCACTTGGCTGCAAACCAAACGCTTGGCAGTTTGAACTCGCCAGCCGTTTGGTGGGAGAGAGATGAGACAGTGTGCTCCTATGAAGATTTACAGCCATGGAAACCCTGTGGGGCAGGTCTGCTCTATCCTACAGGGTCACTGGGAGTGGGATTGACTGGATGGCAGTGGTAGTAGAGGTAACATTATACACCATGGGAAGCAGCTGGTTTCAGCCGGTTTGGTGGGTAGCATTACCTAGGCGAGGAGAGACCCCACAAGTGCCCCCAGGCTTTGATGTGAGCAGTGCCCACCTTAAACCCAGGTGGGCCATGGTGGTTGTGCCAGGTTGGCTCTGACTCTAGGGGCACAGCGGGGTAAAGGCACTCAGGTGCTGGTTTGGAACAGATCAAAGCGGTCACTCAGGATGTGGGGCTGTGGTGAGAAGACCCTATGGAGTGGCACCTAGTGGGTGGGTCAGAGCCTGGTGGCATGTGAAGGGCCCCCTTCCATGCCTCCCTGTGGGTCCCCTCAGGCTCTGTCCCCCCTGCCTCTAGAGCGAGGCAAATTCTGACCCAATCAGCTCTGCCTGTGGTTTGCAATGGCAGGAGCTGAGCCACCCATTCCCCTGAGGTGCTGAGTCATAGTGTGGAGACAGTGAGCTGCAGATGGTGGGTGCCGAGGAGGGAGCAGCACCACAGGGCTGCCCCCCAAAGGACTCCAGGAGATCCTGCACAGAGAGGGAGAACAATGTGGAGCAAAACTCAAAGTCATAAAAAAGGACCAGGTATGCTGGTCTGATAGAGCCTGGTGAGACCCCTGAGACTATGGTCCCTAGTTACCCTTCAGATCTAGAACTGAACTCACTCCTGTGGCTTCCAGGCAAACAATAGACAGGCATATGGGCTGAACATTGACATCACGTAGATACACTCCTTGGAGCTTGGGAAAACAGAAGGGCAGTGTTTGCACAGGGAGATAGCGGGGGGAGGGACAGGGGTGCATGGGAGGGAAGGACACAGGGAAGAGGTAACTATGGGGAGGAAGTGGGAAGAGAGATGACCTACAACAAATGTATGTTCATTTAACAGTTTGTTACACACTGAAAATTGCAATGAACATTTTTATCCTTAAGATACTTATAATTCAGTTGGGGGCCTGTTTTAATTCTTTAGTGCCATGCTAACAGAAGATACCACAAATGGGTAGCTTTAACAAACAGGAGTTTATTCTCTTGCAGTTTAGGAGGCTAGAAGTCCGAGTTCCAAGTGCCAGCTCTAGGGGGCGGGTGAAGGCCACTTGACCTTGGGCTTCAGCTCTCTCTACTTCTTGCTCCCAGCCTACTGAAGCTGGAGGCTTCTCTTAACTCATGCAGTTGCTGGCTACTGAAGCTGACAAACCTAAGGTTAACAAATAAAATGGTACAGTCCCAAGACTACCAAACAACACTGCAGGTCACCAGTTCAAGTCCAGAGACAGTCCCAAGATCGGCAGGAAACACAGTAGGCTGCTGAATGAAGACTCAGCTACATGCAGGGTCCAAATGTGCCAAAAAGCTCAAAGACTGTTCCCAATGCTTCTCCTTATATGCTGGAAGCAGATCACATCCCTAAGGCAGATGCACGTTGTTGTTGTTATTTGCCATCGAGTCAGCCCCGACTCATAGCGACCCCTCCTTGGGTTTCCGAGGCAGTATCACTACGGAAGTGGGAATGCCCAACCTTCCTTCCGAGGAGTGGCTGGTGGGTTTGAACCGCCAGCCTTCTGGTTAGCAGTCAAGTGCCTTAGGCACTATGCTACCAGAGCTCCTTAAGGCAGCTGCATAGGCAGAGCCTAAAGGGTGTGGCAATTATTGACCTCAGAGACCCTTGACACCTCTTTCTGACAAGCCCCCAAAAGTGTGCATATTCCAGCTGGGCCTGCCGTGTAGCGACACAGGTGACTGGTTGGGGATGATTGTGGATGCCCTGGCTGCATCGAAGAGGCGGGCAGCATAGTGATCGGGCTAGGAACGTGCCGGTTGCCTAGTGAGGAAGTGGGGAGCAGGGAGTGGATCTTTTTTACCTGTAAGCTTGGGCAGCCTCCTCCTGGATAGGGTTTTTACCCCACCTGGGCTGTAGGCTGGTTCCAGTCCAGGATCTCGGTAGCAGATTGATTGCAACAAGGATTCCAGCTGTTTCTTCCTCTCTCTGTCCCTGCCCTTTACAATATGATTTTGCAACTCCTCTCATCAAGAGATGAGATCCATCTCCTCACCACCTGGGCTGGCCTTTGACTTTCTTTAGCCAACTGTACGTAGCAGAAGTGATGGTACACCAGTTCCAAGCCTTAGCATCAAGAGACCTTGTAAACTTCTCCTCACTCTCTTAGACCCTGCAATGACTATACAAATAAGCCCAGGATGGCCTCCTGGAAGCCTGTGGCCCACGCACCCCCATCAACCTAGCTGATAGTCAACCAGAGAGCCACTTAACTGATCAGCACTTGGCTTCAGATATCTGAGGGAGTTTGGCTAGGACCAGAACCACCCCAGTGAGCCCAGCCTAAATTGCTAATGCAGAATCCTAAGCTAGATTAATGGTTGTTGTTTTAAGCCATTAAGTTTTGGGGCGATTTGTTTCACAACAACAGGTAACTGATCTAGGCTCCAATAGGAGTGGGACATGAAGGGGAGTCTGACATCCAGGGAAGCTCCAGGCTAAGGATGAGGGTGGGAGCTGAGAACCAAGAGTTGCGTAAAACCAGGAAATCTCAGTAGCTAGGTCTTACCCTGAGGAGCCCCGGAGGTCCAGCACAGGATGCCAAGATCCTAACAGAAGAGGGGCTGGGGAGAAGCCTGGATAGAGCTGGCAGGACTAGTGCGAACCAGGACGCTTGGTTAGCCTGGGCAATCAACACACTTTAATAATGGTGAGAAACAGCTTTGCGCCTGTGCTCATCCCAGATGCGCCGTCTTCTCAGGGGGCAGGCCTTCATCGCGTCACTGGGGCGGACTCCCCGCGATAAAAAATCTTGGTTCATTAGCATCAGATCTCCAGGGAATTCAGAAAAATGAAACAGGCACCTGTTCGTTGGGCCCGTGATGCACCGCTCCAGCTTCATCGTGGGGAGGAATGGTCTCCGTTCATTTATGTTACATACTAAGCTCTTTTTCTGTTCTTCTGACTTGAAAATGACATCCATTTTTATCTCATGTCTTTCTGTGGCTTTCCTCTCTGTCCCTTTCTCCTCCTGCTCGTTACTCGCACAATAACTCACGTCAAAGTCATTCCCCTCTTCTCTGGCCGTGTCTTTTGCCACAGGGCCCACGCCCGCTCCTGACCAAAATGAAGAGTTCCCAAACCTCTCCACGTTGGGTGAAACCTGCCTGTTTCTCAGGGCACGAGCAAACTGCATCCTGTCGATGTGCTTGCTGATGTTGGTCTTCTCTCGCTGTGGCATTTTAAACTTCTCTGGGGGCACAATCACCTTTGCCGTCCATATTTTTTCCAAGGGTCCACAGACAGGGCAAGGACATGAGTTTTGTCTTTTATATTCAATCACCCGTTTGTAGTCTGAGGACAGCAGCTGGAGCTCCTTGAGCATCTTCCGTTCTTCCTCTTGCTTAGAAGCCAAGAACTTTCTTGCTGCTATGGTGTGAACACCACCTAGACGCTGGCAATGGGAAGGAGATTGTTAAAGTTGCAATGACATAGGCGCAGTGGGCACCCACAGAAGAAATGGTTCTTGGCCAGTGCCCCCTCCATTGCCAAGTGTGTAGATCACCCATGCAGTGAGGAAAGAGGGTAGATCTTGGTTTCCCATTAAACTGTCTCAGTAACAAACTCTAGGCATTAACATCTCCCATCCTGGCCTATTGGCAGAGTAAGATCAAAGAATGGGGGTCGGTGGCTGTCAGAAGATTGGAAGACCAAGTGCTAACGAGCCAGCAGCCCAAGAAACTGCAGAGGGGGCGTCCAACAAGAAGAAAGGAAAGTCAGTCAGAATATTTAGCACAAGCCATCTTTTCCAGAATAACGGGGATCCGTTTTGCCAACACGATCTCTACTTCTTACCTACAATGGATTCAAAAGAATGTTCTTGACTTTGCAGGCTCACTGTGAGGCCTCAGCAAGACAGCGTATACAAGAGCAACCAGCGCATGGTTAGAGATCAAAGCGAAAGGCAGCTTCTGTCATTTGCTGTCACCAAGAGGATTTTTAAATAACAGACTTTATTGCTGTGCACGTGTGGAAACCACTCAGCCAGTATGAATCTCCTGGAGACTTCTCTGTCGACAGTGGTTTTGTAACTTCTGGCGCCCCCTAGCCTAATTGCCTGGAGTCAGTGGGGCCTTCCTAGGTGAAGACCTCAGGGCACTTACCAGGACCTCTTTTTCCAAGGGGGAGTATTTCCCTAGGGCAATGCGTGGGTCTGATTTGTAGAATTTAGTCCATATCCTGGAAGGCAGAGAGGCAGGTGCATTAGAAACGATTTCCTAGTTTTCCCACCTGGAGTGAGAAACCTCACAAAGGGTAATTCTACATCGGCCAGACTAAGACCACTGTGAACAGGGGTTTCTGCAGTCACAGGGCAGGCCACTCTACTTGGCTTCTTTGTGATAGGGATAGGGAGGAAAGAACCAGAAGTAGAGGTTACACTCACTCCAGTTGTGAAGCTGGGGAGAGGTCATCTTGGCAAAACGGATCCCTGTTATTCTGGAAAAGATGGTTTGTGCTAAGTATTCTGACTGACTTTCCTTTCTTCTTGTTGGACTCCCCCTCTGCAGTTTCTTGGGCTGCTGGCTCGTTAGCACTTGGTCTTCCACTCTTCTGAGAGCCATCGTCTCGCATTCTTTGATCGTATTCTGCCAATAGGCCAGGATGGGAGATGTTAATGCCTAGAGTTTGTTACTGAGACAGTTTAATGGGAAACCAAGGGGCAGTCACAAACATTTCTTGCATCATAACTGGCCTAGGTAGGGGCTATTGTGAGGTTTGAGTTTAAGGCATCAAATGATCCCCTAGGATAAAATGGACACGCAACACTACGCTCAAGAAGGAGAACCACTTAACTGACCCGCAGATGACGGCAGACTCATGACGCAGAATGGGCAGAGTGTGGCCAGCAAGTGATCTGACCGTGTCACCACCACTTCCAAACTCACAAGGGCTATTCAGATCTCATAGGATGGAGATTTAGCCTGCTCAAGTCTCTCTTTCATATTTGCCTGCCTCTCTAATCTTAGCCCCTCATTCTCCAACCATCCCATCCAACCTGCTTAATAACAATACTTGGCATAAGAGAGCTTCAGCTTTAGCTGAGCAAAACAAAAGGCTTAATGCAGAGGAATGATAAGGTTGACTTCCAACAGTGCTAATGTGATGTTAGGTTGAAAGGCAAGGAAAAGAAAAGCATCAGAAACAGAGTCCTGTCCTCAGGGAGGCCTGTCGGGACCACTGTTTGTAACGTGGTCCCATCCCCTGTCTTCTTCATCAAGTGCCATTTATTTCCTGCAAGCACTTCTAACAGCTGTTCTCAAGGTAGATCTTTAGCCTTTGCGTTGGTCTCACCCGGGGAGCTTCATACAATGCTGATGCCTGTGTCCCATCCCTAGAGATTCTGATGGAATAGGTCTGGGGATGGCCTGAGCATCGAGAGGCTTGGATGTTCGCTAGGTGATTCTAACCTGAAGGCCAAGTGGAGAACCACTGCCTTACGGCATCTGTAGTTACCATGTTTGCTGCTGTCTGGCTCCTCTGATTAGAGAGTAAGCTCCAACAGGCCTGGGAATTTGTTTGTATTGTTTATTGCTATTTCCCCAGACTCCAGCATGATCCCTGGCACATAACCTGTTGCCATGGAGTGGATTCCAACTCATAAAAACTCTATAGGACAGAGTGGCAATGCCCCATAGGGCTTGTAAGGCTGTCAGTCTTTATGGAGGCAAAGCCCAAACCCAACCCACTGCCTTCGAGTGGATTTGGACTCAAAGAGCCCCTAGAGGACAGAGTAGAACTGTCCCATAGGGTTTCCAAGGTGTAATCTTTATGGAAGCAGACTGCTTCATCTTTCTCCTGTGGAGAGGCTGTTGGGTTCAAACCACTGACCTTTCAGTTAGCAGCTGAGTGCATAACCACTGTACCATCAGGAGTCTTCTTCCCTGACACATAACCAAACCAAAAACAAACAAACTCATTGATGACGAATAGATTCGGACTTCGCAACCTTACAGAATAGAGTAGAACTGTCCCATAGGGTTTCCAAGGCTATAAATCTTTACAGAAGCAGACTGCCTCACCTTTCTTCCACGGAGCAGCTGATGGTTTCAAACTGCCAATCTTTTGGTTAGTAGC
>NW_006921625.1:10342216-10354253 GCF_000298275.1 Orycteropus afer afer | reverse complement strand
TCTACTTTCTTTAGAGTTAGTCAGCTCTGACTCTTCCAGACGGATCTTGGCTGTGAGCTTACAACTGGGCTGTGGGAAGGGACAGGAGAAGGAGAGGTGTCTCCAAGGCCAGCACCTTGGGATCAGCAGCGTTTAGTGAGAGAACCCCAAGGGGAAGGTGAATCCCAGGGAAGCAGATGGGATGAGGTCCACAAGGTCGTGTGCTCTCTGCTCCTGGTGATTCCATCCCCTGCCGACCTTAGGGAACGGAGACTTGATTATCTCACTGCACTGAGAAGAGGACATCTGCACTACTGACTAAGAGGGATCCACAGGGCAGGGCCGGATGGGCTCCCCCGACAGCACTGCAAAGGGGAGGGAGCCAGAGAGTTTGTGCTCAGGACTGAGAGCAGTGCAGTTTGCAGGAGGAGAGGGAGTGAGGGGACACGCGGGAGAAGACAGACAAGGGGACAGGCACAGAGTGGCAGGGCCTGCCAGGCCACGCTGAAGACTTGATGCTTTTTCCTTTGGAAGAGTGAAACTTGTGTAAGGATTGAAAGTGAAGAGGCATCATGTGCAAAACAAATTAAACCGTACTGGGGGTGTAGTGGGCATACCACAAAGTGTACCTGCTTCAAGTGCGGAATTCAGCAGTTTCGGTACATTTACCGAGTGTGCAACCATCTCAAGTCCGTCTGGGAACATTTCCATCACCCTCAAAAGATGCCCAACTGAAAACAAACACCATCAATTCCCTGACAACCACTAGTCTACCTTCTGTTTCTAAAGATTTGCCTTCGAATTTTTTCATTTTGAAAGGATCCCTTTTGGGCTTCGGATTGGAGTCCTTGGGTGGTGGAAACACTAAGCACTCAACTGTTGGCCAAGAGGTTGGCAGTTCAAGCCTACCCGGGAGCATCTCAGATGAAAGGCCTGGAGAACCCAGTTCTACGGTGCAACACATGTGGTTGCCGTGAGTCTGAATCAATTCCACGCAATTGGTTTTGGGTTTTTGGCTTTTTCCAGTGGAGTTAGTTGGGTTTTCCCTCTGTCACCGCTGGAGGCACCACCTGCCCTCTTCCCATGAAGCTAGAAGGGCCTGCCCGAGCCCATTGCTGGCATAATGCCTGAGCTCACGTGGTTCAATGGCTTCCCCTGAAGAATCAGGCTGAAGATCCTCTTACCTTTCCATAGGTTAATACCAAAGCAGAAATGACTTAGCAATTCTGATCCTCCATCAGATTAAGGAGGGAGGGTGTAGCTGTGGTTTCCTTATCTTTACATAACAGCTTCCTGTATTAGCCTGGAATCAAGATGGCGCCAGGCAAACCCAGAGGTAACTCTGCTGGTCCCACTGCAATCAGAGGAGGCAGGAGATGAGGGGGATGGGTAGCCTTCCTGTGTGTGGGACACTCTTTCTTGCCTGTTGTTGTTGTTATTTGCCATTGAGTTGGACCCAACTCAAAACGACCCCTCCTTGGGTTTCTGAGGCAGTATCTCTATGGAAGTAGATTGCCCAACCTTCCTTCTGAGGAGTGGCTGGTGGGTTTGAACTGCCAGCCTTCTGGTTAGCAGTCAAGTACCTTAGGCACTATGCTACCAGAGCTGCCTGTTAGTCCTGGTGAAATCTAGACTCCAACAAAATAGAAGACCCTACTCCATGAGACCACCAGGCCAAACTTGTAGGGTTGTGATGTTAATCTCCCTGCCATAGGAAGATCTGGGAAAGGCCGGACTCAGCAGGGTCCCATCCTAAAGGAGTCAGTCAGTCTGCATCCTTGTGTTATTGTGTCTCAGGCCCCATTGACCATCCGATTCAGTGCTGTCTCCCCTCAGGATTGCTACATGCCCCACCTGAGAAATAAGGTCCCCAAAAGGAAGTATGGGAGAAAAAGAATTAGTCATCTCTGGAAGGTATGCCCCTCTAGCTCACCAGAAGATACCCTAGCAGGTGGCTCATTCTCCCTGTGGAGAAACAAAGAGAAAGGGAGAAGATGGGTCACTGAGGTCATGTGAGCTGGTCATGGCTCTGGGTCCCCAGAGCAACGTAGAGTCACCAAGCACAGAGGCAAAGATCCCATACATTTAACAGAGGTGCTGGTACATTGGGATGCAGTGACAGGGTTAGACTGGCATTGACTGACGTGTGGACAAACAGTGCACTTTTTTTTAATTCACCCTAAGGGGTGAATTAATCATTATATGTTTGTTTTACACATCTGCCTGGCATCTCTCTCTATTTATTTAGATCTTTATCTCAGTAATGTTTTATAGTTCTCAATGTACAATCTTGTTTTTATTAGATGTACCCTTGAGTATTTTATGGTTCTTTATGCTATTATCAATGACCATTTTATTTCATCTTCTAGTTGCTTAGTATAAGTATATAGATACATAAGACATGCAAGAGGAGCTCTGGCGGCCTTGGGTTAAAGAATTGGGCTGCTAACCAAAAGTGTGGCAGTCCTACCCCACCAGGCACTCCATGAGAGAAAGGTGAGGCCATCTGCTTCCCTAAAGATTATAGCCTTGGAAACCCGTGGGCTGGTTCAACTCTGTCCTATCGGGTTGGTATGAGTCAGAATTGACTCGATGGCAGTGGGTTTGGCTTTAGTTTAGTACATGGAGCCCTAGTGGTGCAATGGGCAAGTGGTTGGCTGCCAACCCTGAGTTTCGCGGTTTGAATCCAGCCAGTGACTATGTGGGAGAAAAGGCCTGGCCATCTGCTTCCCTCTGGGGGCAGCTCTGCTCCGTCACAGGGCGTCACCGTGAGCTGAAATCTACTCAGCGGTACCCAAAATGATGGGATATTTTGCTAGTGACAAAGCTTCAGAGGGCTGTTCCTTCTGATTCTGCAAACCCTTCAGAGAGAGTCTATATAGCTCCAAGTCGCCTTTTAAACTCTTAATTTCTGGGAAAGAGTTAAAGCACCAATACAGACTGTAAAGTGATATGGGGCTTGCTTATCAAACTGAACAGAGAAAGGGAGGCTAGAAGTCAGTCTTCAGCCAATGTAAGTTGCCACAGAAACTCTTGAGGTATCGATTTTTCCCTTTTCTGCCAAGACTTCATACAGATATCCTCATTATGGACAGATTCCATATTCACCAGTTCACCTCTTTGTTAAGTATTCTCCCGACCTCTCGTGCACCTTCATAGACCCTCACATGCATAGCTGCAAACCTCTCAGCTGAGGTTCAGTAAGGCTGGTTTGGTACTCACTAATCCAGGGTTGGAACTTTCTGGAACTTAAGGACCATGAATAAGGAGAATCACTTGTACACATCAATTCCTAACAAATCTCTCTTTTAATTCTTAAGACAAAGAAATATTTCTTTCTAATGTCTAATTAACATAGTATTCCAGGAAGTGAGAATAAAACAGTATCTGTTTTATATGCCAAACCCAAAGACACATGTTAGTTCAAAAACAATTTTAAAAAAAGGAATCATTTTCGTCCTCTCACCAGGAGCTGTGAACACCAGTGGTAGAAACCTCTTATCTGAGATGACTGAAACACTGAGCAAGTCAGCCCTGAGCCCGGCATGGACACTGCTGGTCACACCAATAGCTACACTTACAAACGAGACAGGACAGGAAGAAGACAGAGCAAGAGCCAGAAGACATAGCCTCCACGTGAGGTGTTGGTCCTGGGTTCGATTCTTAGCCCCACTGCTCTCCATCTGAGGGAGTGTAGACCAGGTCAAGGTGAGAAGGGGGCTAAGACATAAGGGCAGAAATGATGAGGAGGCTTCCATTGGAGTCACACCACAAGGAGAGAGGGTGTTTGAAGAGAGCAGAGGATATTCAAGGGGGACCGAAAAGGGGCTGAAAGTGGAGAGCAGTCCCCCACCACCATCCCCTCACACACACACACACACACACACACACACACACAGCATGGAGGAGGGGCTGCAAGGCAGGGCTGCCCTCTCAAGAGCACCCTCAGCCTGGGCCCTGCCTTCCTCCTCTTCCTCACTGGGGGAGGGGGGGAGGCCTGCTGTGCAGAGTTTTGCAGACAAAGGTGATGGTGACAGGAAAGCTCAGTGATTTGCCCAAGGGAACACTATTTAAAATTAAGGAAAACAAAAACCCATCTAAGTTTAATCTGAGGGCAGACTCCACAGGAAATGGTGTGGTGTGAATGGGGCAAATCCGCCTGATAAGGAGGTTTAAATTTCATACTGGGGCAGGGCAGGGTTCTCACAGGAAAGCACTGAGGGCCAAGGGTTTAACAGGTTCATTGTCAGCAGCCCTGAGTACAGGCTCAGTCTGAATTAAGAAATGCCACCAAAGTTAATAATTATAATAACTAATAATCATTGACCATTGATCAGAAGCAGGAAGCCAGCTATGAGCTGCACACGCATTAACTCATTTAAATAGCATGTATATGTAAAACACATTCTAGAAGGCTTCTGCTTCCCAAACAAACCAGGTTAACACTTTCAGGAACTTGCTGTGATAGGGTGATATGCCACGTATTGGGGCCCTGCTACAGGGCGGAGCATGAGATACTGTTGTCGTAAGGTGTTGGCGAGGTGGCTCTGACTTGTACCAACTCTTTGCACAGTAGGACGAAACACTGTCTGGTCCTGCCCCAGCCTCACCGTCATTGCTAGGCCTGAGCCCACTGGGCAACCGCTGTGTCAATCCATCTCATTGAGGGTCTTTCTCTTTTTCACTGACCCTCCATTTTTCCAAGCATGACCTCTTTCTCCAGAGACTGGTCCTTCCTCACAACATGTCCAAAGGATATGAGATGAAGTCTCCATCCTCGCTTCTAAGGAGCGTTCTGGCTATACTTCTTCCAAGACAGATTTGCATGTTCTTCTGGGACATTCCATATTTTCTGCCAATGCCATCACTCAGATGCATTAGTTCTTCTGTCTTCCTTATTCATTGTTCAGCTTTTGCGTCATATGAGGCAATTGAAAACACCACGGCTTCAGTCAGGTGCCCTTTAGTCCTCAAAGTGACATCTTTGGAGTGTGAGGCACTAACTGGATTTAATGCTGTGTTTATTCTTTATGTTGGGGAGTTGTGGGGACTGAGAAAGGCAGGGCTACAGGGCCTCCAAATGATAATTAGCGAGCATTCAGGGCTCATTGTGCACAGGTACATAAGACCTGCACCTGTGAGAAAGGTTGTTGATACGTCCTGGTTACATACCAGGCCTGCTGGCTAGTCTCTTTAATCCTGAATCACCTCCAGTTTTTTAGGAGACTTTTCCAAACACCACTATCTTCTTGGGGTGGTATCTCTCATAGTTTTATAAAATTCAGGGTGGCCCCTTGACTACCTCTCCCCACCAGGCTATGTGATGTGTCTCTACATGGAAGCAACCCTGCTTGCTTTCCTAGAGTTTACAAATGTCTGTGGGAGGCTCTGGCCTTGTATCCAACTTGAGGTGAGTTTAAGAGTCGTTTTTAAGGGTTCGGGCTTCTTTCCAAATCTTGATAGGGTGGCACACAGAGCTGATCTCCCCAAACTTCCCCACAGACCCATCACTCCACTCAGGACTCATCCAGGAAGGAGCTATGCTCTTCTGAGGAAGCTGAAGCCAACTGAACGTGTGTAAAGGGATGGTGTGAATTACAGAATGCAAACAGGAAACCACCTTATCTCAAAATCCAAGTTTCCAAATCATGTCCTAATAATACTGGAACTCTGTTAGATAAGAGGGAGGGAGCTACATAAGGTCTTATTTAGGACCTTCTCCCTTGGAGAGGACATTTTCATGATCTTTCAACTGGGTACCTTGAAACAGAGTTTTGGAAGAGACCCAGCAGTCCATGCTGAGACTCCAAATGGCCCACCGAGCTCTTAGTTGGTTGCACAATGCTTTGCCTCTGTTTGTCCCAGTCCCAGTGTCCCCCAGTAGCTCAAAGGGGAATCTCTTGGTAACATTTTGATTTCCAGTTGCTGTCGAGTTGGCTTTGACTCATGGTGACGCCATGGGTGTCAGAGTAGAGCTGTGCTCTGTAGAGTTTTCAATGGCTGTCTTTTTCTGGAATTAGATTGCCAGGTCTTTTGTCTGCAATGCCTCTGGGTGGACTTGAGCCTCCAGCCTTGAGGTTAGCAGCTAAGCACATGAACCATTTGCGCCACCTGACTTCTTAAACAGGAGGTGCCAAGTCCCAATGGTTGGTGTTTTTGTTTTTTGGTTTTCTCAATTACTCTTGAGAGCGGAGTGTCCGCTGCTGGGGTTAAAGCCACCCTTGCTGCAGGTTGCAAATTGGGGCACTTTTCCCATGATCGGATTGCTGTCTCCTTCGTGAGAAGCTCTTAAAGTTCACAAAGATAACTGTGATACAGAAGCTCAATCTGCTGGTGATGGCGGAGGGGACACTGCAGATCAGAAATAATGGACAAGAAAACGACAAACAAAATGCGTCCACACCCAGCAGAGGACAAGCCATCGTGAGCCAGGGTGCATGTATCCTTGAGGAAAACTTGACTTTAATAGCCCACAGTATAATGCTCCAAGGAGCTCTGGTGGCGTTGTGGATAAGGCAGTTGGCTGCTAACCATCAGGTCAGCAGTTCAAACCCACCAGCTGCTCTGCTTAAGGAAGATGACGTGATCTACTACCGTAAAGATTTACAGCCTCAGAAACCCAATGGGGGTCGCTATGAGTTGGAATCAACTTGATGGCAGTGAGTTTGATTCATTTGTTTATAATGCTCCATGACTGATAACTTTGTGGTCTTGGCTGTCTAGTACTGCTGTAACAGAAATACTGTGAGTGGATAGCTTTCATAAACAGGAGTACATTCTCTTACAGTTAGGAGGCTAGAAATTGAAGTCCAGAGTGCCGGCTCTGGGGGCTGAGTGAAAGTCCCTTGACCTTGGGCTTTAGCTCTGCCTCCTGTTCCAGGCCCACTAGAGCTGGAGGCATCTCCTAACTTAGACAGCTCCTGGTTGCTGAGGCTGACAAACTCAAGGTCAGCAGGTAAAATGGCACAGTCCCAAGATCAGCAGACAACATGGCAGGCCACTGGTTCAAGTCCAAATGCAGGATCCAAACATGCCAAAAGCTAGAGACCTTTCTCGAGCCTTCTCCTTATATACTGAAAGCAGGCCCCACCCCGAAGGCAACTACTGAGCGGCTCACAGCCGATTCCACCGTGGAGCTGATACACCGCGTCCGGTCTCACCATGGGGAATGTTTGCATCCAGCTGCCAAACTACTCAAAGTCACGGCCCAGTCAAGTTGACACACAACCTTAACTATCACACTTATACATGAAATTTTTCTTGTTTAAAGACAGATTTTTGTTGTTGTTGTTGTTATTGTTCAAATAAATGAGTTAAAAAGAAAAAAATAATAGCAGCAACAAAAAGAAAACATAAAACAAACAGCAAAGTAGTTCATTCTAGTTTGAATTGAGATCATGTGTCTTGGAATCAGTGTGTAGGATGCAGTCAATTCTGTAATGTGTTTATTGTCATTTTAACTTGTATCTTGTAAGGTCATTTGTCACGTAGGAATAGGGCTATCATGAAACTATCAGGATTGTCACTAAGATTAGTACTTATTTAGGAAAAAGTTTTTCAGAACCAAGTAAAGTGGTTTTCGGTTACCTTGTTTTACCTACGCCTTGGCCACATTGTCACGGAAACACAGTCTCTGTTCTAGCTAAGAGGCAGGCCTTTTTTATTTTGATGACTCAGAAAATAGTGAACGTGTAGGATTTGTGGGACCAAGTTTAATGCTCATACTATCAGCCTGTTTGCTGATTTATGTGAGAGTCGAATGGACTGAATTATAATCATACCAAGTTTATCTTACCTCATTAGAGTGTTACAGTTTTCAACTCATTTTAAAATATATAGATACAGTAGATTCTCATTAAACAGTTGGAGGGGAGTGGAAACAGAATTAACTACTTCTCAGGCCAAACCAAAGCAAACCGGTTCCCGTCAAGCCAGTTCGGACTCATCTTGACCTCCCGTGTTACAGAGTAGAGATGAGGTGGGGTTTTCTTAACTGCAACCTTCACGGAAGCAAATTGCCAGTTCTTTCTTTCACAACGCGCTTGGGTGGATCCAAACTGCCAACCTTTCAGTTAGTGGATGAGCGCAAACCGTTTGCACCACTGTACCAGGGTGAGTGCTAAGGGCTGGATGCCTGCAAGCGCTGGTTGGACCTGAGGTGGATCATGTGACAGTGAGCGTCACCATCAGGGAGCAGGCCCACCTGTGCGCAAGAACAGCCTCTGAACTAGAGTGATGACCGGCCGTTGATGTCAACAATAAGCTGGAGCAATAAAGTTCTAACATCCCATACAGAGAGCGCTCACCTGCTTTGTATCCTTATGGGCAGCAGGGGTCTCCCGTGGCTTTTTAAAAGCAGGATGGAGAGGCAGAGATAATGAGATCCACTTGACCTGAGTTCTAATCCTGCAGCCTCATTCTCTCACCAGGTGGCCTTGCGCGTGAGAGTCAATTTATCCATGCTTCAGTTTCCCCATCTTCAAAGTAGAGATATGATTATTGGTTCTGCTGACTCACAAAACTGTGAGGAGAATCAAAACAAATCCAATAAAAACAAAACAAAGACTTGGAACAGTAAAAATACCAGGAAAGTGTGAAGTGTTCTATGAAGATGTTACCTTATATGGGTACTGTGGTAGTTAAATTTGTGTGTCAACTTGGCTGGGCCTGGTTGAGTGGCTGGGCAGCTGGATGTAGTATTCCTCATGATAAGCCTGGTAATCAACTCCATGGTGGGATCTACCACAAGCAGCTGAGTAGCTGCTTTAGGGATGTGGTTTACTCCCTGTATATAAATAGCAGCTTTGGCAACAGCCTCTGGCCTATGGCACCCTTGGGCCCTGCATGTAGCCATGTCGTTGTTCAGCAGCCTGCCATGCTCTGCTGAGCTTGGGACTTTCAATGGACTTGAATCAATGGCCTGCCCTGTGGTTTGGCAACATCGGGACTGTGCATTTTATTTGTCAACCTTGGGCTTATTAGCTTCAGCAGCCAGCAGCTGCCTGAGTGAAGAGAAGCCTCTAGCTTCAGGGGGCTGGGAGCAGGAGGCAGAGCTGTGCTCAGCCACTAACTGGAAGCTTGGTGGTTTGGATCTGCCCAGCCGCACCACGGAAGAAAGACCCGGGGATCTTAGAGCCATTGTGCTTCCCGTGGAACACGGTTCCACCCTGAAGCACTCGGAGTAGCCAGGAGTCAGAATCTACTTGACAGCATCTGGGCTTTGTTTTGTTTTTCCAAGCACCAGGGAGACAGTGACAAACTTGCAACAACCTGCAAAGTCAACTTTGCAGACTCCCTACTTGTGGGAGGCCCAGGAGGGGCCTAGGGGCTCTGCAGAGTCATCCAGAAGGCTGACGGTTCAAACCCACCAGCCACTCTTCAGAAGGAAGGGTGGGCAATCTACTTCCGTAGTGATACCACCTCAGAAACCCAAGGAGGGGTCGCTATGAGTCGGGTCCCATTCGACAGCACGTAACAACAACAACAGCAGCAGAGTCATCAGGCCCCAGAAAGCAAGCAATCAAGAGAATGGCCGGGCCCTGCAGGAATTCTGTTTGCAACCTCTGCCTTGTGCCTGCCTCTGACTTCCTGCCTGACCAATGGTGTTCTCCAAGCTGGGCACAAACCTAGTAGCACATGGTGCTTTGGTGTGAAATGAAGAACCAATGCATCTGATGTTTCCCTCTGAACACTAAGGAAAACCAGGAAGTCTCAATTTCTTTAAATGTCAGTAGTATTCAATCTCTCTGCTTTTCACTCCAGGGGAAGAATTTACATTTCTGAGCTCTGGCGGTGCAGTGCCTAAGGCTTTTGACTGCTAACAAGAAGGTTGGTGGTTCAAACCCACCAGCCACTCCATGAGAAGATCTACTTCCATAAAGATATACTGCCTCGAAACCCAGTGGGGGTTGCTATGAGTCCTAATGGACTGATGGAAGTGGGTTGGGTTTTGGTATGTGATAAACACGGGGAACAGGAATTTCCTGTTAGTTCTGGTTCCTTCTCCAGAGCGGCTTCTAGACAGTAACTGCCCCTAGAGCCCCAGGCTCCAGACAAAGGCAGAGGCAGCAGATTCCAGAGATGCTCTTTGTTTCTGTTTCTGCCTGAGGCATGTTCATTAGTGCCATTAACATGTTTCCAAAGTGACTCAGAAGAAACAGGCCCAAAGGGTCTAGAAAGAAGTGGCAGTGGTTGCAGCACTCATCTGCCAACCCAAAGGCCAGTGGTTGGAATCTACCAGATGCTCTGTGACAGTCTGCTTCTATAAAGTTCTCTGTCCTATAGGGTCACTAGGAGTCAGCACCGACTCCACAGCAATGAGTTGGGTTTTTTGGTATAAAGGTCTAGAAGCGGGCTCTGCCATGTTTGACCAGCCTGGGAGCAACTGGGAGTAGTAGAACTCAGAGCCCAGAGTGAAAAAGCGGGTCTGGGCAGGACACTTGAAGGTCCCAGATGCCTCCTTGTACTGGGAAGCCAGAGCCCACAGCGATGGGGAGAGAGCGTCCAGAGCCTGGGGCCGGGCCTGGATAGATCCGACCCTTGCTGATTGAAGGGCTGCCACCTCCCAGATGTCTCTCCTTTATAATGAGATTCATTTACTCCTTGGGCAAATGTCTATGGGCATCCTGCAGCCCTGTGCTAACACCCGGAGGCCAAGGCAGGGGCACCCTGCCTGCACTGGGACAATGTCACTCTGTGATTATGCCTACCACCCCCACTCCTGGACACTTGCTGCTCTTGTCAGTCTTTTATCAGAAACGGGGGCTCTAGCTTTGAGGTCAGACAAACCAAATTCCCATTAGCCTCTTTCTAGTCCTGAGCCCCAGGTGAGTCACCAATGAATCTGATGTGTCTCTGCTGCCCAAGACACAGAGGGCAAGAAAATGTCTGTTAGGTGCTTAGCAGGCCTGGCCTCCTGGAGGCAATCCGTGAACGGAAGCTCTACGAGGCACATCACTCAGTGCCTGTGGGAAAGAGTTACAAAAAAATGTACTTGCTCTAACAGTCCTTCCATCTTTTCCCGTAGAAAGAATTCATTAGAAAGACTTCATTACTGGATTGGAGAATTGCAAGCCTCTAGGAGTCCTTGAGTCAACACCTGAGCACTTTGTAGGGCTCAGGACTCACAGGACCCGGGAGGCTGGCTGCTGACCGACAGCCTTCTGAACACCAAGATGAGCCCGAGGCCTTTGGTCTCTTTGGAAAGACATTCACCTGGAAAGACATTTGATGGGCAAATATTGCAAAGACGTGTGAGCTCAGGTTGAAACATGGAACCTGAGAGATGGGAGAACTTCATGTGAGGGCGATCTCCCGTCAATCACCACAGCGATATACAGCAGGGCATTGTTGCTGCTTCTCCTCAGAGCTCCCTCGGGGGAACCATGAACCTTTCCAGGCTGGCTACTGAGGGGACAGCCCCTGCCTTCTCTAGGAATCTGTGAATCTGCCCTTCCAAGTTCATCAGGTCCAAGAGACTGGGCACATCAGCAGGCAACAGGCTGCAGCAGCCACGGTGAGTACACGGTGGCTGAACTTCACATTTTCGGGCAGAGCTCAGCTGAGTCCACTGAGAGTCTCTGAAGGACAGGCCGCCCATCTTCCGTAGCAGCTCAGTCAAAGCAGAATTTAAAGACAGTCAATGACTGTCAAAGGTATGTGAATATTCAGTGTGGTACAGTGCCAGACCTACTAAGCTTTTTGTTCTGGTCCGCCTTATCCAAAATTCTAATACTAAAAAAAACAAGCCAAACTCACTGCCTTCGAGTCGAATCTGACCCCATAGCGACCCTCCTTGGGTTTCTGAGGCAGTGTCACTACGGAAGTAGATCGCCCAGTCTCCCTTCCATGGAGTGGCTGGTGGGTTTGAACTGCCAGGCTTCTAGTTAGCAGTCAAATGCCTTAGGCACTGCCCCACTAGGGCTTCCTAAAATTCTAATAGTCATGGTCAATTGACTCCAGTCAATTTTTTTTTTTTTTTTTTTTGTAAAATTAAACTTCTCAACACTTATTTAATAAAAGTAAATTAAAATTTAAAAAAAATTCTCAAATCCCTTCC
>NW_006921625.1:10339761-10340841 GCF_000298275.1 Orycteropus afer afer | reverse complement strand
TGGCCTGTGAACTCTTATACCAGCTTTGGTTATTTTTGTGTAATTCTTTCTCTCTCTCTCTCCCTTCCTATTCCTCTCTCTGTTTTGGCTAAATTTGACTGAGTTTATTCTATGACTTAATGTCACTGAGACATTATAGTGACCTTCTGGGAAACAGTAATTTTCTTGCTTGAGTAGCTTACAAATTTTTTATATATGCCTAATTTCATTGACTCCTCCTCATGACCTTCTAAAGTAATCAGGGCAGATCATATTATCTACTTTCTCAAATGAGGAAACTGAGGCTCAGAGATGGCAATGGGATTTCCCCAGATCACAATGGAAATCACAAGGTCCAGACCTTTTGAACCCAAGTTCCATCTCTCACCCCCCAGCTGCCCTGACCCCACTCTTGCCATCATGGCCAGGTGCAGACCTGGCTGAACTTTGAGATCCTACTCACAAGAAGGCCAGAGCCCTTCCTCTGGACATGAAGACTGACACAGTGGATTCATCCAGGTTGCAGAGTCAGCTCGATGTCATGAAGATGAGTAAGGTTGGAGTATCCAGATTGACAAAGTAGTGTCTTCCACCTCCCTCTGACAACCAGGGCACAACAGATTCGACAGTCCTTGTCTTTCTTACTGCAGGTAAATGGAGTTAGATAGACGTGGGCTCCAGGAGATGATTTCTGTATACAAAGATAGTTGTACCCTAAGATTTTGATCAGAGAAGAATAATTTGAAATGACAGGATAATTTGTTACTATGAGCCAATGATTTAAGTAGACAGCAAATCCTGTGAGGGAAGCAGAACAATAATTGTAATAATTTGCAGAACATCAGATAGCAATGGGTGCTGCACAGTTCAAGTCGACTCGAGAAATATTTAAGTGCAAGGCATCAGACTAATCATCTTAAAGGTAAGTGTTCTGGTTCCCTAGTGCTGCTCTGACAGGAATATACCACCAATGGGACAGCCTCAACAAACAGGAGTTTATTCTCACACTTTGGAGGCTTTAAGTCCAAGTTCAGAGTGCCAGGCTCTAGGGGCTGGGTGAAAGCCCCTCAACCTTGGGGTCCAGCTCTGCCTCCTGCTCCC
>NW_006921625.1:10335469-10337191 GCF_000298275.1 Orycteropus afer afer | reverse complement strand
CACTCTGTGGGAGAAAGATGGAGCAGTCTGCTTCTGTAAAGATTTCCGCCTTCTGTAAAGGGTTTCTGCCTTGGAAATCCTTTGGGGCTGTTCTACTCTGTTCTACAGGG
The DNA here is from genome assembly GCF_000298275.1 of Orycteropus afer afer. NCBI lineage: Eukaryota > Metazoa > Chordata > Mammalia > Tubulidentata > Orycteropodidae > Orycteropus > Orycteropus afer. The sequence goes on along the minus strand of NW_006921625.1, from coordinate 10,337,081 downwards.
TCACTGAGTTGGAATTTACTAAATGTCAGTGGGTTTGGTTGCTAGTGTTTCCTTGCATGTAAAAGGGATATAGTTCATAGGGTTGCTGGAAGGATTTCATGGAATAATGCTTTCAAATGACTTGGGAGAGAGCCTCAGGCATAGAAAATGCTCCTTTGATGTTCCCTGTTATAATTGTCTAAGGCTCATTCCCACTCAAAGAATCTGATGCTGCAAGTACTGTACATTCCAAATTGTGTTTTTTCAACTGAGAGGAGGTGAAATTATGGATCATCAGATTATAAAACTGGACCATGGTGTTTCCATTCCCCCAAGAAGTTAAGATATTTTTTCCCCTTCAATGTCTCAGTAATAGGCTTCAAGTAACAGATATTTTAAAGTGTATAAATACAGCAAGGAGCTCTGATGGCATAGTGCCTAAGGCTAACCAGAAAGTTGGTGGTTCAAACCCACCAGCCACTCCTTGGAAGGAAGGTGGGGCAATCTACTTCTGTAGTGATACTGCCTTGGAAACCCAAGGAGGGGTCGCTATGAGTCGGGTCCGACTCGACGGCAGTGAGTTTAGTTTTTTATAAATACAGCAGGAAAGGAGTTCTTTTCTTCTAGTATATCAGTACTATCAAACTAGGTGCTTTGGAGATTGGTGAACTATATCAAATGTATATGGAAATTGATGGGCTTTCTGAAGCATAATAATGTTAGGAAATCTCTGAGAAAATTCAAAATTCCTATTTGTTTCACTTGGTGGGCGAAGATGATGCTGACTCTGATGGTGCTCAAAGTATCAAGTACCAATATATTTATACGACAGGGTTGAAAGTGACCCCTGGACCAATAGGAATTGACTGTCAATGAGCTCTGCCTGCCCCACCCCATGCCCCCTTACCCCTCGTGGCCTTGTTTAAAGTTCATTGTTACCCTTGAGCAGCAGAATTAGCTTAAGATTTAGTTTGTTTGGCACCAAATCCCTAGAGGATTTAGTGTACATTTTGGTTCTCTAGTGCTGCTCTAACTGAACAACTACAAATGGGTGCTTTGAACAAACAGGAGCTCATTCTCTTACAGTTTTGGAGGCTAGAAGTGCCAGCTCTAGGGGCTAGGTGAAAGTCCTTCAACCTTGGGCTTCAGCTCTGCCTCTTGCTCCCGGCCCACTGCAGGCAGCTCAGGCAGCTGCTGGCTGCTTAGGCTAACAAGCCCAAGGCTGACAAATAAAACTGGCACCATCCCAATATTACCAAACAACATGGTAGGCCACTAATTCAAGTCCGGAGACAGTCCCAAGATCGGCAGGAAACATGGCAGGCTGCTAAATGAAGATTCAGCAACATGCAGGGTCCAAGTGTGCCAAAAAGCTGCAGACACCTTTCTCAATGCCTCTCCTTATATACTGGCAGCAGACCATATCCCTAAGGCAGCTGCTCAGCTATTCCAGTAGATTCCACCATGGAGTTGATTACCAACATCACTGTGGGGAATCACTACATCTAGCTACCCAGCCACTCAAAACCAGGCCCAGCCGAGTTGACACATACCCTTAACTACCACAATATAGATATGAGGGGGGATGGAGAGATATCCCTTGGTCTGGGATAAGTGAGTTTAATGATCTCTG
>NW_006921625.1:10314421-10329414 GCF_000298275.1 Orycteropus afer afer | reverse complement strand
GTCAAAGAGGGCGACCTTCCCAATTGAGGAAAAAATAAAGACAAGCCCAGGAAATATTAGGGAAGATCAAGTGAACTAAAAAGCCAGGCTGAATGTATGGGCAGCTGTTGCTTAATTAAAGAAAAGGGTTTCCGTGTTAACTGCAGATAGCAGAAGATGCATGAGAATATAGTGGCTGGCTAAAAATTGGAGTAACTGCCACAAACATTTATCTGATTAAAAGGAAGAGTTTTGAGACCAACTACATCCTGAGGCAGAAGTGTGAGGAGAAGTGATTATGGAACACGTGTTCCTGAACTTGGCTCCACAGCAAAAGCACTTGGATTGTTAAAATGCAGGTTCCCAGGCCCTACTCTGCTGGGCCTGTGATCTGTGGGTCTGGTGTGGGGGCCGCGAAGCTGCTGTCTGGTGCCCGGCTGGGTGTCGGGTTCTTTTATCCTGATCCTGCTCTGAACTCTGGGTTCTAACAAAGTCACTGTGTCTCAGTTGGCTACAGGAGGGGCTCCAGAGGCCCCAGAGAAAGGCTATGGAAGGGACACACTAAGAGAAGCCCCATACAAAGTCCATCCGTGGAGCAGCCAGACGGTGAGTCTCAGCCGGAAAACCCCTTCTGGCCTGGGGAGGGCGGGTCTGCAGAGGCAATGCTGGGTCCACTCCATGGAGCTGGGAAGGTCCCCAGGGATGGAAGCCACTCCCCGTCAGCTAAGGCTGAGTCCCAGCTCCATTTTCATTTCTGCTTAACAAGATGGGGTGCCCTCAGACCTTTGGCTAATTTCTTGGTTCTTATGCATTAGAGAAGAAGTCCTAGTGGCACAGTGGTTAAGTGCTAGGCTGCCAGTCAAAAGGTCAGCAGTTCCAACCCACTAGCTGCTCTGTGGGAGAAAGATGAGGCAGTCTGCTTCCATAAAGATTTACAGCCTTGGACACCCTCTAGGGGTCACTATGAATCAGAATCGACTAATGGCAGTGGGTACACATTAGAGAAGGTGCCCTGGTGGTGCAATGCTTAAGCACTCAGCTGCTAACTGAAAGGTGGGCTGTTTGAACCCCTCCAGTAGCTGCGGGGGAAAGACCTGGCCATCTGCTCCTGTAAAGATTGCAGTCCAGGGAAGCCTACGGGGCAGTTCTTCTCAGTCTTTGAGGGTCCCTATGACTCAGAATCAGCTCAATCGCACACAACAACACACTTAGAAGCTGGCTTAAGAGTCTCTCTCACAGATGTTTTTAAATTCTGGGACGTGTAATAATCTCTTGTTGAACGTACAAAATCCTGGGCCCCATCCAACATTCTGACTTAATGGGAGGGGGCGCTGTAGGAATCCACCAGTTTAACAAGTCTGCTGAGAGGTTCGGAAGTGGGCCAGGTGAGGACCACCCTCTGGGAAGCACTGCCCTGTGGCCACTGCAGGTGATAAGAAAGCCAGAAGCCAAGGACAGATGAGTGCCGGTCAGCATCTGGCCAGGGAAATGGGTCTTTGTTGCTTCAGCCCTCTGAGCACCTGTCTGGGGAAGGGAGCTGATGAAAATGCCAGCTCCAAGTGCTCTCCCTGTGCAGGTCCCGTCCGAGACACTTCGCGTGTGGTTGGTGCGTCAGTGTCCTTTGAGATGGTACCGTTAGGACCAGCCTCACTTCACAGAAGAGGAAGTGAGGGGTTAAGCCCAACTGCCAAAGCTAGCGAGTGGCAGAGCCACCACACAGACCCAGGGTCCGCTGTGGAGACAGTCCTCTAAAGTGCACCGAGGCCGCCTCACTACGCTGTGTGAGCCCTAGCACCTCTGAGGCACTGAGGAGAGCTGGTGAGATGATGCCCGGCCAAGCACTCAGAGAGGTGGCGTGCAGGTGCAGGGTGACAGAGAGTATGTGGCGGCTTTGGGAATAACGCGCAGGGGTATGTTTATAGGCCCTTGCCTTTCTCCAACACCCTGGACTCAGCACTGAGTGAGACAGTGAAGAAGAGCCAAGCTTCCAGAAGACAGTTCTTTAGCTAAAGCACCGCAGTGGGAGCTCGGCACCTGAGACTTCCCATCTCCTTTGTGGTTGTTGGCTGTTGTTGAGTCAGCTTGACTCATGGTGACCCTGTGCACAGCAGGATCAGACTTGTGATCTGTAGGGTTCTCATTGGCTGATTTTCGGTAGATGGCCAGGTCTTTCTTCCTAGTCTGTTTTATCTAGAGCTGCTGAAACCTTTTCAGCATCATAGCAACTTGCAAGCCTCCACTGACAGACAAGGTGTAGCTATGCACAAGTGCATTGGCCAGGAATCAAAGCTGTGTCTCCCATGTGGAAGGGGAAAATTCTACTACCACTGTCCCCTCTATCTCCTTAGATGTAGGTATGGTCATCAAAGTGGGTGGCCCAGGATGAAATGCTTTTGAAAAGAACAAAGCCAAGGCCACACATCCAACCACAGGCAGAACTAAACTGGTACCACAGACAGTCCTGCCCAGACAGAAGGACCCACCAGATGCAGTTGGGAATGACTTAGAGTTCCCACCTGCCCCTCACTAACTGTGTGGCCCTGGGTGAGCTGCCCTTGTCCTTACCCTCTTTCCTCTCTGGTAAAATGAGGACAACAATCCCGTACAAGGTAGCTGTGGACGATAAAAGAGATGTTGGTGCCTGGAACACAGGTGGCACTCCATAGATAGCAGGGTGACAAGGGTAGTGGTAAAGATGATGACTACTGACAAACACTTTGGTGGGGACCCGGGGGCTGCCTTTCTCCCCAAGACTGGTTTGCTGTGCAGCTCGTGGAAGGTTCTGGAAGGTGTTCCGGCCGTGTTGAGGTGTACTTTGAAGGCACATGGGGCACTGTGTGTGACGACTTGTGGGGCAAGAACGAGGCACAAGTGGTGTGCCAGCAGCTGGGCTGTGGGACGGCCACGTCTGCTCCTGGAGAGGCCCACTTTGGCCAGGGCTCCGGCCCCATTCTCCTCGACAACGTGCAGTGCTCCGGGACAGAGGCCTACCTGGGCCAGTGCTCCAGCACCGGCTGGTCCACCCACAACTGTGGGCACGGGGAGGACGCTGGCGTCATTTGCTCTGGTAAATTTATTTTCTATCTTTTCTGGGAGTTTGTTTTTCACCTTTTCCAGATTGTTCCTTGTGGTTTCTCCTCTCTCCCCAGCATGAGAGAATGTCTTTGACAAGTACCATCTGGTGGGTGAGAAAGCCCCTGCCTGCTTGGGTAGGTGCTCAGCCATCCTTCCTTAAGGAAGACACTCACGTTGGAACCTTCTCTTCCATAGTTTTTATGAAGCAGAAAGCACCTAACCACAACCCGATTGTATTTATTTATTTATCTGAGAAGACACAGGTGAGAATATTGGAAGAGACTCTAGATCTGAGCGAAAAGACTTTGTCTAGCCACAGGACCAGCTTCCTAATTTGCAGGTCCTGGTGCAAAATGCAAGTGCGGGTTCCCTTGTCCAAAAGTTAGTGAGAGTTTCAAGATGGGGACAACAGAGCATTAAACAAGAGCAGTTAGACCGGCCTGAGCTCAGGGCCTTGTAGGACTGCCCAGATAATGTGCTGGGGAAGCTGCCAGGCTGTCCCTCTGATTGTCATCCTGCCACCACTCCCTTGACCCACATCCCTCCTCCTTCTGCTAATGTGGCTTTTGACACATCATGTAGCAACATGGGAACAGTAGTAATAATAATCATTGTTACTGTTGTTGTTCGGCACTGTGGACAGACTGCTGCCTGGTTCTGCACCATCCTCACAGTGTTGCTGTTGGAGCCCATTGTCGTAGCCTCTGTGTCAATCCGTCTCGTTGAGGGTCTCCCTCTCTTCTGACAATACTAATGATGCCTCTTCTCCCTCCTCACAGCATTGCTGTGGAATGAGACACTTCCATCATTCAGATACATTAGCCTGTCATTTCTGAGCTGTAAAAGCAGACTATCGATGTTATGCCCAGTACTTCTGCTTTTTCAGGAAATCTACCTCTTAGGGACTAAAGCAACCATGTTTCTGATAAACCAATTCTAGACAATGGGTCAAGATCTAGAGCCAGGGAGTGCATAAGGAGAAGAGCCCCCACCCCCGCTCCTCAGTGGCCCACTGTGGGGGATGGGAGGAAACGTATCCCCCACTCCCCAGCTCATTCCTCCCCCAAACCCAACATGCCAGGAAGCCGAGTCTCAGCCGTCAGCAAGTGGCCAAGAGTGAAGCATTCAATTCCTTCAACAAACATCAGACAGCTGCCATCAAGGCGATTCTGACTCAGGGTGACCCCATGAGTGTGGAGCAGAGCTGCACTCCCTGCGGTCTTCAAGTCTGTGACCTTTCGGAAAGAGACCTCTAGGGTTCGAACTACAAACCCTCAAGTTAATAGTTAAGCACTGAACCGTTTACACCAGGCAGGGACCCCCAGCAGTGGACAAAACGTCCCTGACCCGGGGGACTGCCATGAATTACTGGATGTGCCAGTCAAGGTCAGAAGCAGCAGAGCCGCCTGGTGATGGGGTGGAGCAGACATGAGCCATCCACTGCAGGGGCCCTGCAGCACTTTCCAGGGTGCCAGCCACTGTCTGTCCATCTCCCCCTTCTATCCTAGTATTACTACAACAACGCAGGACAGCCTTGTTTCATGACCCCCATTTTGCAAATAAGGAAACTGAAGTTCAGAGAGGTTCAAAGTCACACAGCAAGTATTCAGGTCTCTGACCTCTACACCCAGTGCTCTGTCCCCTCCACCAGGCAGGCCTACACCCTGGAAAAATTGCCCTGAACGTAGACCAGGCTGAAATGTTCAGAGCTGTCTTTGATGCCCTGCAAGCAACCCCAGTCTTCTTACCTGCTTCAGCCTCCTCAATACTCACACACCCCAGCCCCTTGCCTGATGCCCAGATGCAGAGAACGCCAACATACCTTCCACCGTTGCAATGCCTTCAACCATCTTGGAATAACCACATATAAGGGTAATTCTAGGCTGATGTTTTTCACTGGACCCCCAGCAGCTGGGCAGCAGCTGATCCTTCAAGCAAGTGCAGGGAATTCCAGACTCTCACCAGCCCCAACACACTCAGGCTACATTCAATTTTCTTTTCTTTCTCATAGAAAATGAATATGAGACATCAGGAGATTTTGGTAAGAGAACATCCACAAATGCTCTGTGTCCTCTGGTTATGTTGACCAATAGGAACTCATTGTGGGGGTTGAGGGTGGTAGTGGTGGGGAGAGTAAACTGTGAGTGAACCACAAAGACTAAGCAAGGAGAGAAAACCAAGTAGCGTCCCCACCACCTTCCTCTAACTACACGGGAAATATTTTCTCCCCAAACTGTTTCCTTGCTGTTGGCTAATTATGTTTTAATATATAAACATATGAAGTGAAGATATAAATGCAGCTTAATAACTTGTCATTCAAAGATGAAGTTGGAGTAAAGAAAATCCTCTCTTTGTTTGCATCTTGTGTGTAGCCTGAGGACCCTCCACCTCTCCATTCCCAAATGGCAAACTCAAGATGAATGGGGAGAGGCACACCCTTCCTTGTTCATCTGAGTCCTCCGCCCCCTGCTCTTTGAAGTCCCTTTATAAACACCATAAGAATTCACTCTGATTAGCACTTGACCAGCTCAGCTTCCTCCCTTTCTGGCAGTAGGTATGTTGGTCCACTCAAATAGCACAGTTTGAAAGAGCCATCTGTGCATGACTCTGAGCTGCCCAAATTCATGGCCGATTGCTCCCTTGCCATTGATCAGAAAGAACCTGACCAGTATATCCCCCAAAGAGTGCCCTTAGCTCAGCTTCTGCTTCTTGAGGCCACCACATGCATGCTGGCCCTCCCCCAATAAACTTGGGCTGACTATCCTGCATGGCAATCACATCTCATTTATTTCTCTCTGCTCTTAGATGCTGAAATCCTAACACCATTTCCTGGTGGTAAGTTGATGTGGCTTCTGGGTCGTGTGGTAGGTAGATCACCAACCCTTCAGTTACTTCCAAACAAAATGATTTCACTTGGAAACTCTATGCATTCCTGTCCCTCATAAATATTGGCTTTTTCTCAACCCATTGGGGACCATCACAAAGACAACACTCATCATTCAACACCAGCTATTATTTGCTACTGTGTGTCAGACTCTTTGTAGGCACTACTGGGGATACAATATGATGTTGTTGTTGTTGTTATGTGCCATCGAGTCGGCCCCGACTCATAGCGACCCCTCCTTGGGTTTCCGAGGCAGTATCACTATGGAAGTAGGATTGCCCAACCTTCCTTCCGATATGATAGTGTCCATAATTTCATGGGAGAGGGAGAGGCTGTACAAAATAACTCAACGAGTATGGTGAGTGCCAAAGGAGGAATAGAAATGAAATGCAAGGGACACTCAGAGGCGGGAGAGATATCCATTGGAGGATCAGAGAAAGCTCCGTGAAGAAAGGCCCCTGGAGAAGGACCACCCACCATTTTGAGAGATGAAATGGGGAATGAGGCAAACATCCCAGGTCCTAGCCTCAGAATGTTTAAAGATTTGGGCCTGAAAAGCTTTGGCCATGTTTGAGAACCAGTTTGGGGCTTCCTTTTTTTCTGGACCAGACCACAGTTTGAGTTTCAGGCTAAGGTATTTGGACTGCTAAGAGAGTATAAGAACCTCTCTCTTTTCTTATTTAACACCTCATATTGCCCAGCGCTGAGCCTTTAGACAGGTTCTCCTGTTTATTGTGTTAAATCAATTCAAGTCAGAAACACATGGAAGTCTTGAAAGCCATGGAGTAGGGAGGTGCCATGCCTGTGCTGGACTTAAGGACAGTAACCCTAGAGACAGGAGTTCTCTGAAAAGCATCTGACTACCAGCCAAAAGGTTGGTGGTTTGAACCTACCCAGGGTGCCTCAGAAGACAAGCCTGGTGATGAGCTTCCAGAAGTTCACAGCCTTGAAAACCCCATGAAGCCATTGTACTCTGCACACATGGGTCACCACGAGCTGTAAGTGACTGGCCAGGATGAAGCCATTGTACTCTGCACACATGGGTCACCACGAGCTGTAAGTGACTGGCCAGGAGTTGGAAGCAACTTGATGGGAACAACAGCAACCCTAGAGATGGATGGGAGGGGGGTGTGAGAGAGGCCTCATCATGAGGTTGTTCCCAAACCAAGAAGAAGGTGCTGAGGAACTTGGCTAGTCTCCTGGGATTCTATTTTAGGTGCTTGCTCACACCTATGAAAAGTGATGGAAGTGTTTAAAATAATGCTTTTACATCTGCTCAACAGTGCTCCTTATTGTAACTATCAGAGTCCTAGTTCATTGTCATTGTTTTTGGCCATTTAACATTTTTGAGGTTTTTCATCTTTACTGATTATAGGCTCAGGACATTCTGAATTCACCAAAAGATAAGGGTTCATTCAAGGAAAGAATGTACCAAGTCTTTGTTACACGTCCTGAACCCAACTTCACCAAACCCATTGCCATTGAGTTGATTCAGGCTTGTGGCAAGCCCATGTGTTACAGAGTGGAACTTCTATGGAGTTTTCTTGCCTGTAACCTGACAGAAGCAAATTGCCAGACCTCTATTCCACAGAGCCACTGGGTGGGTTTGAACCACCAACCTTTAGGTTAGCAGTTAAACCCAAACCACTTATGTCACCCAGGGCCCCGTTAAGTATCCTAGAGGCTATAGAAGAAAAGGATTCTTAACCACAAGGAACTTAGTACATAGCTGGGAAGAATTGGCTTTTACATATTCAAGCATTTTATGGCAAATACAGTAAGACCTAGACCTTCCTCATCACTCTTCTTCCCTGAATAGCCCCTTGATCTCCTGTAATGGGCCCCTTCAGCTGCTCTTATGTGAAACTGGGTTTCTGTAAAGGGGGAGTGAAGAAAAAGAAGGAAGAGGATGGTTGCCATATCTTCACGCATATACAGCACATGTTATATATTTTTGGCAGCCGAGGCCTCCTCCAACCCCAGGTATTCCAAAAGCATGCTATGCTAGTCATTTTTTCACATGGCCTGCTGCCACAGGCCCTTTGCACATGCTTTTCCCTTTGACTGGCAGGCTCTCGCCTCCTCTCCACCCCTCTTAGTCTATTTACTTCCTTTCTGTCCTTCTACCAAGCCTCAGATCCATCATCACTTTCTTAAGAGAAGACTTCCTTGACTCTTCTCTGTAATTATGCACTGTTAAAATGTTATATACCACGGCCCTTCTGATTCTTGGCACTCCCTACAATTGTAAATCTACACTTACATTTGGATGAATGGATTGCTTCCTCCAGTTTCCTCAAAGGTAAACCCAGTGACAACCACCACCAGGCCTGTCCTGTGAACCACAGGACCCACAGTACTGTCTGCTTTGACCAGTATGTGCTCAATAAGTATCTGCTGAAGGTTAAACATGGGGTTAACATGGGTCGACACAGAATATGTTCCTTTTCCTAACATGCAGCATTTCTGTGTCTTCAAAAGACTGGCCACAGTTGCAACTGGTGGATGGACCCGGCCAATGTTCCGGACGTGTGGAAGTTTTCTATCACGGCCAGTGGGGTAGGGTGTGTGATGACCAATGGGACATGAATGAGGCCAATGTGGTGTGCAGGCAGCTGGGCTGTGGGCGTGCCCTTGCAGCCCCTGTGGAGGCCCACTTTGGTGAAGGCTCAGGCGAGTTTGTGCTGGATGATGTGGATTGCATCGGAAGAGAGAGTTTTCTGGGACAGTGCCCTCATGCAGGCTGGTCTATCCATAACTGTGGTCCTGGAGAAGATGCCAGCATTGTCTGTGCAGGTAAGGGCTACCTCCTCCTCCAGGTTTGCACATCGCGTTAGCCAGATTGTGTCTCTGCTAATCCCATTAGCAAAGCACCTATGCATTACAGATCACCTCTGACCACTCGTAGGAACCAAAAGCAAAAAGACAATTGGTCATTTGAGGACTTAGACTTGAGCTCAGGAATTTATTAACCACAAGACATTTAAATGGATTTCGTACAGATGAAAAACAGTGGGAGAAATGGTGGATCCACTATAAGGATTGAATTTCCAAATAACTGGTGACAAAGACATTAGTCAGTGGTAACCTAAATCGCCTACTGAGTTCTACCCTCCCTCACAATACTGTGGTGAACTCAGCGATGAAGTTCTTTCTCACTAAACACCTACAGTCTAAGGAAAGTGAGGAAATGAGTTTATAAATTGCAGCAGCACTGACTTTGTCTTGTTTTGGGCTGTGAGTTTAGGTCAGATTTGCTAATCATAACTCTTTGGCTAAATAGTAATGATCGTAATCAGTCCAGAGCAGGGTTTCCCAACCTCGGCACTGTTGGCATTTCCAAACCCACTGCCGTGGAGTCGCTTATGACACACAGCCCCCCAGAACAGAGGAGAACTGCTCCAGAGGGTCTCCAAGGCTGTCAGTCTTCAAGGAAGCAAAGCCCAAACCTTACCCACTGTCCTGGAGTGAATTTCGACTCACAGCGCCACTAGAGGACAGAGTGGAACTGCCCACAGGGTCTCCAAGGCTGTCAGTCTTCAAGGAAGCAAAGCCCAAACCACACCCACTGCCCTGGAGTGAATTCCGACTGATAGAGCCCCTAGAGGACAGAGTGGAACTGCCCCACAGGGAATCCAAGGCTGTCATCTTTATGGAAGCTGACTGCCTCACCTTTCTCCCACAAAGCAGCTGGTGGGTTTGAACCATTGACCTTTCAGTTAGCAACTGAGTAACACTGCACCACCAGGGCTCCTCTTGAGGGCATTTAAGGATGGATAATTCTTTGTTGTAGGCAGTTGTCCTGTGCTTAAAGAGCTCTGGTAGCTCAGTGTCGAAGGCATCTGACTGTTAACCAGAAGGCTGGCAGTTCAAACCCCCCAGCCATTCTGCAGAAGGAAGACAGGGCAATCTACTTCTGTAAGGATTTACAGCCTCGGGAACCCAGTGGGGGTCTCTATGAGTTGGAATCAACTGGATGGCAGTAGGTTTTTGGTTTTTTGGTCCTGTGCTTGGTGGGATGTTTGGTAGCAGCCCTGGCCTCCCTCCTCGATCCTCTATCCACTGATGCCAGACATTACACACACACACACACACACACACACACGTTGTGACAGCCAAAATTATCTCCTGATATTGCCCAATGTCACCTTGGGGGGAAAACCAAACTTAGTTGAGAATCACTGGTCTAGACATCAGATGAACTCCTCTGGTGGCATAGTGCCTAAGGCATTCGACTGCTAACCAGAAGGCTGGGGTTTCAAACCCACCAGCCACTCCTCAGAAGGAAGATTGGGCAATCTACTTCCATAGAGATATGGCCTCAGAAACCCAAGAGGGGGAGGCTTGCTATGAGTTGAGATCAACTCAATGACATTGAGTTACTTGTGCCCAATATTTCCCTGACGACTGATGCTGGAGACGTGCATCTGTGTGCCAGTGGGAATAAAGGAAATCATGTTGTGGGTCCAGAGAAGTGAGCTTGGTTGCTAACATCTCCAATTGGATTAAATGAGAAAGCCTGTATCTACCTGTCATTAGCTAGCTTTTCAGTCAAATTGAACAATCCAAATACTGTATGTGTGTGTCTGGGTTTGCTTTCATTTACTTTTGTTTCATCCCCCCACCTTTGGTTTGGTTTTGTTTGCTCTGGTTGGGGTTTTGAGTGAGAAGTCCATCAGAGTAGCCTTTCTGTAAGCCACTGGGCCCCACCTCACTGTGCCATGTGTGCCGCCTTCTGCCCGCTTTCTGGTGTTCGTACAGTCAAAATAGCACAGACACTCTGGGTTGAGTGTGAACAGTTAGATACCCTGTGCTAATATTCGTACATTTGGTGATTAATCAAAGCATCTGAACTAAGGCAGGGAGAGTCAGCATTTTGATTTTGGAGGAGTCATAGTCTTTCATTAAAAAAATTGTTTTTAGTTGAAGCACCTCTACACAATTACCCTTTTTTAAACAGATCTTTTCCCCCCACACACATATTAACAGAGTCTCAGCATTCAAAGCCTGCATTGGGTAAGTCCATACTTGTGTTTTATCAGCATGACACTTTTCATTCCCTGAGCTACCTGGACAGGCAACAGGAAGGTCATTGAGGGGGACATGGACTCGCTGTGGGAGGGATCCCATTGGCTGCCATTCTCTCCCCTTTCTGTATTCATGACATTCAGATGACCCGCTGTGAGGCTGAAAGGCTGTTGGGCCACTTTCTTCTTCCCCATGGAGTGGCTTTATTTTCATTCAATCACGAGGGTCATTCCCTAGCTGGTGTCTTCGTTTTGGTTTTGGGCACTGAAAAGTCCTTTTTAAAGCGTTAGGTCTACCACCATGTCTATAGAAAAATCTCCGTGAATTGTTTTTGCAACTTGTGCAGTGTCTAGCGTATGTGCTTCACCACTAGAGGGCACCCGTGTGCTGGGGTGGGGGTGCTGCCCCGCCTGCCCTAAGTGGTTTCTCTTTCTAACAGTCCCTAAATTCTCAACCCTCCCCCTCCAGAGAACGCTGATGCGTCACTGCTGATGGCCCCAGGTAGGAGGTATTTTCATGTTGAATGTACAGTTATCAGTGCTCACTTTGTCAAATTTTCCTTTTGTTTAAAATAAAAGTTCTTGATTGGAATTGCTGGGCTGTAATTATCATGACCTAAAGGAGCTCTGGTGGCGCAGTGCCTAAGGCACCTGACTGCTAACCAGAAGGCTGGCGGTTCAAACCCACCAGCCACTCCTCAGAAGGAAGGTTGGGCAATCTACTTCTGTAGTGATACTGCCTCGGAAACCCAAGGAGGGGTTGCTATGAGTCGGATGTGACTCGATGGCAGAGTATTATTAAAGATATGCTGACAACCAAGAAGAAGGCTAAGTTATTCCTTTTAATCGTACAAGAAGCATTTCAATGTATTTATGCCAATAGGTGATGGAAATTCAGCAACTGTATTATCAGGTAAGAGAACGTTTTTTTGTGCTTTTTCCCTTGGGACAGTTCTGAGTGTTCATCTACTTGGAGGAGAAAAGTAAATTAGAAGGATTTACTGCTATTTCACTGAGGCGCTCATTATAACCTGCCCCTTATGTGTGAGTTTATGGAGACCTGGTTTTTAGGGGTCACCCAACAGATTCACTAACTTCTTGAAAAAAAAAGATTGAAAAACTATTGGAAACCATTTTGAACATAGTTTTGGGATTATCCGTAAGCTTCGGCTTGGTTCTGAGAGTCCCAAACTCTCCATTTTTATAAATGACATGCTTCAATTTTCTGTGGAAGGAGCATCGTGGTCACACGAAACATTTGCTTGTTACTTGAGTTTCCTATTGCTGCTGCAACAAATTGTCCAACACCGATTTACTGTCTCATAGTCCTGGAGGTCAGGCGTCTAACATGGGCATCACTGGGCTAAAACCAAGGTGTCCCAGGGCTGAAGTCTTTCTGGAAGCTCCAGGGGAGAGCCTATTTTCCTGTCTTTTCCAGTTTCTGGAAGTCGCCTGCATGCCTCGGGCGGCCCCATTTCTCCCTCTTCAACATCAGCAGCATAGCATCTTCATACCTCCTTCGGACTCTGATCCCTTTCTGCCTCCTTCCTCATTTTTAAACACGTATGTGATTACCTTGGGCCTGCCTCGATAGTCCAGGCTAATCTCTCTATTTTAAGGTCAACACATTGGTAATATCAATTCCCCTTTGTCATGTAACCTAATATAGTCCCAGGTTCCAGAGATTAGGCTGTGAACATTCTTTGGGGACCAGTTTCTGACAATGATATTTCACTGGGACATATAGTGTCTATGGGACATATAGTGTCTATGGGACATATAGTGCCCAACTACATTTTAAGCCTTTGGGGTTTAGTGGGAACTTGCTATCCCACTTCAGTGTATACTATCATCTGGTGGGGCCTTGTATAACCATGTGAATCCAAAGAAATGGCTCTCGTCCCACAAACCCCAGCACCGGAGTCCCCTTGAGACATTTATCCCAGTAATTGTGTCAAAATCCATATTGCTCAGAAAATTATTTTTTCATTTCATTCAAAATGCCCTCCATTACTGAAAAAACACACGATTTCAACAAAAAATCCAGAACAGAAAATAATAATAAATGGCTGTTGTCAGTAATTCCCATGACCAGATATGGCGTCTGGAGAGCAGGTGAGAATGTGGGTCCAGCAAGCCACGGGAGATCTTCCGCTGGAGAACACTTACGACACAGTGAAAGGGCAGTAATAAAGCAGACTTAAAATGAAAATAAATAGAATGACAGTATCAGGGAGCCTTGATGGTCCAGAACACTAGGCCACATAATTTTGATCACAAAACAACCAGGACCTGCACTTGGACATTGAGTTTGGGAGAAAGGCAGGATGGGGATGGTGAAGGCTAAAGGGACGAGGATCAGTGGCCAAGGGGTGACTGGGCCTTTCCACCAAGTGTGCAGTGATCACTTCAGAGTTGAGGGCAAACCTCATCTTGAGAAACCCAGGTGATTTCTCTCTCCAGCCATCATGAGCAGTTACTCACTGTTAACAGGTGTTTCTTTATTACAGTTCTGCCTGCTGTCGTCTCAACTCCTGCCTCTCCCACAGGTGCTGCACACTCAACATCATCAGGTAGGACTACCCCCCCCACACACACACACCAAACTGATTATGGCCCCCAAGTTGGATTGTAACAACAGTCAGTGGTTCTGCCATCACTCAATACTGCCCATGGGCCAGAGGCTGAATGGTTGGGTAACGCAGAGACTGAATGATGTGAGAAGAAATGTCCAAGAGGAGCCCGAGTGGTCTGCATTTCCCACAGTCCAGCTGTTCTTTGTGCTTCATCAAGGATACTTTTACTGTCAAAGAGCAAGAAAACACATTATATTCACATAGTCATGTATGCGTGTCTCTGGGTGTGTCTAAGTACACATTACAGATAATGAATTATAAGGCCTTTTGAATTAATTAAAATAAACTAGAGCATCTGGCCTAATGTTTGGGAAGCGTCCCTCTTGGAAAGATTGAATTATTTTTCTACAGTGGTAAGACATACAACCAGGGCATACTTCTTCCTCATGGTGGTGAGCAGTGGTCACCATTCCAGGCCATTTTCATCTTATCATTGTGCTAGTTGATGCTGACCTTTCAGTTATACCATCACAGAATTCATACCAGGATCCCTGGTGGCACAATAGATGAGCACTGCTAAGTGAAAGGTCGGTGGTTTGAACCTATCAGCAGCTATGGGGGAGAAAAGACCTGTGATCTGCTCCCATAAAGATTAAAGCCTAGGACACCTTATGGGGCAGTTCTACTCTGTCATATAGGGGACTGTGAATGGAATTCACTTGATGGAGCACAGCAACACCAACAACATAATTCATATGCTGGTAAAATGATGATGAAAATAGCTAATTTTCAGTAAGTCCTTCCCCACACTGTCCAATACAGTTGCCACTCATCTCATGTGGCCACTGAGTACCTGGAATATCAGCAGTCTAAACTGAGTTGTGTCACAGTATAACATACACCAAAAAAAAAAAAAAAAAAAAAACACTAAACTCTGCCATCAAGTTAATTCTGACTCATAGTGACCCCCCCATTGGATTTCTTAGTCTGTACATCTTTACAGAAGCAGACTGCTTTATCTTTCTTCCATGAAGCAGCTGATGAGTTCAAACTACTAACCTTCTGGTTAGTAGTCAAAGCCCTGAACCACTATACCACCAAAGCTCCTTATAAAATATACACCAGATTTCAAAGACTTAATAGGCTGTGAAGAATGTAAATTTGTTCATTACTACCATTTTCTATAAAGGAGCTCTGTGTCTGTAAAGATTTACAGCCTTGGAAACCCAAATGGGGTTTACTATGAGTCAGAATTGACTCAATGGCAGTGAGTTTGGAGTTTGAGTTTGGAATGATTTGTATAGATTACATATTGAAATGTTAGTATGTTGGATACTCACTGCCATCGAGTCAGATTTGGCTCACAGAGACCCCTCCTTGGATTTCTGAGGTGGTATCACTACAGAAGTACATTGCCCAGTCTTCCTTCCGGGGAGTGGCTGGTGGGTTTGA
>NW_006921625.1:10308107-10314321 GCF_000298275.1 Orycteropus afer afer | reverse complement strand
GTTTGAACCACCAGCCTTCTGGTTAGCAGTCAAATGCCTTAGTCACTATGCCACCAGAGCTCCTAATATGTTGGCTATACTGAGTTAAATAAAAGAGCCCTGCTACTGTTGTGGTTAGCCACTCAGCTGTTAAACAAAACATCGGTGGTTTGAACCCACCATTTGCTATGTGGGAGAAAAACCAGGCGATCTAGTCCTGTAAAGATAGTTGTGTTGTTAGGTGCCGTCGAGTCGGTTCTGACTCACAGCCACACCATGCACAACAGAATGAAACAGGCCTGGTCCTGAGCTGTCACCACAATCGATGCTGTCTTGAGCCCATTGTTGCCCCCACCATGTCAGCCCATCTCACTGAGGGTCTGACACTCAACCAAGCATGCTGTCCTTCTCCAGGGCAAACTCTACAGTTCTCCTCAGTCCTATAGTGTTGTTATGAGCTGGAACTGACTCAAAGGCAGTGGGCTTGATTTCTTTGGTTTGGTGGGTTACATAAATAAATACTGTTGTTGTTGTTGTTGTTATGTGCCATCGATTCAGACCTGACTCATAGCGACCCCTCCTTGGGTTTCCGAGGCAGTATCACTACAGAAGTAGATTGCCCAACCTTGCTTCTGAGGAGTGGCTGGTGGGTTTGAACCACCAGCCTTTAAAATTAATTTCATCCATTGATTTTTACTTTTGAAAATGTGGCCACTAGAATTGTAAAATTACAGACCTGGCCCGCACTTTACTTCCCTGGTAAAACCAGCACTGTCTGGTTCTGCCAGTCACGGTGTTGACTGCCTGGAGTGGATTTTCTTCCTTAATCTTCATAACAGCCGGATGAGGAAATCTCCATAATCCTCATTTTCTGAATGAAGAAGCTGATGCTCAAATAGGCTAAATATTGTCCCCAGGGTTGATGGAATGATAACACAAGGCACCTGACTTCAGAGCCCTTGTGTATAAGCTCTGAGCTCCTCTAAATCTCTCTAAACTGCATTAAATCCTATTATCTGCTACAAAGATTGACCGGGCATGTTGCCTATCCTGGTCCTCTAAGGCTACATTCAAGACGAGGGAAGGTAACAGTGGAAAGATGGGCTCATCTGAGCGGGGCCTGCATTTAATGTCCTTGCTCCTGTGCTGGACACTTTCCAAACCAAAGTGGCATGTTCCCTTAACTTGACAGTGCAGGACTCGGAGCAGACTCTGGAAGGAGACTGTTGTGTTGGAATCCAGGCTCTACCACCTCCCAGGTGTCTGACCCTCACCTCTTTGCATGCCTGTTTCCTTATCTGCAGAGTGGGGTAATGACTGTGAGGACTGAATTTATGACTCTGTATAAAGTGTGTGATCCAGTGGCATTTAGTGTGTTCACAATGCTGTGCAGCCATCACCTCTCTCAAGTTCCAGAACATTCCCATGCCCCAGAAGAAGACCCATCCCCCTCAGCAGTCACTCTCCATCTCCCCCTCATCCCCAGCCCCTGACGATGCAAATCTCCCCTCTGTGTCTTTGGAATTGCCTGTTCTGGATGTTACATACAAATGGAATCATGTAACATGTGGGCTTCATTTTTTGGCTTCCTTCACTTAGTGAGCTCTGGTGGCATAGTGCCTAAGGCATTTGACTGCTAACCAGAAGACTGGCGGTTCAAACCCACCAGCCACTTCTTGGAAGGAAGATTGGGCAATCTATTTCCATAGTGATACTGCCTCGGAAACCCAAGGAGGGGTCACTATGATTGGATCCGACTCGACAGCAGTGAGTTTGGTTTTTTGGTTTTCAATTACTGTAACATTTCTGGGTTGCTGGTTCTTTTTAAAGCCCTTCATTTTGAATAAGTTTCTATACGGGCACTTGAGTGCTTTCCCCGGAGATGCTGAGCAGATGAAAAGGCTCTTTCTCTTGTCATTCAGTATTAAATACCCGGGGTCATTTTTCTCTCACTGTTTTTCCAACAGCTCTTTCACCTTCCACCATCCTAGAAGACATTCAGCACCCAACCACCTCATCAGGTAGGTCAACGAGCTATGAGCTCAAATAATGGCAAATGGGTACAATACATTGTATGTGCCAGGTGCAGCCTTTCTAAGCCCAAACAGCCAGTTACCATCCAGTCAAGTCTGACCGTGACAATGCCATGCGTATCAGAGTAGAACTGAGCGCCACAGGGTTTCCAACGGCTGATTTTTGAAAAGCTGATCTATTGCCAGTCCTTTCTTAGGAGGGGCCTCTGGGTGTACTCGAATGTCCAACCTTTTGTTGCTAGGACAGGGAGAAACTGACCACCAATGGATCTAGGGTAGTGCATGGTGTTCAGTGCCACCGTCTGCATTAGATTTCAGGCTCCATAAGGACAAGGGTCTTACCTGTCTTCCTCATCACTGCACCCCCAGAAATTAACACAGTACTTGGCACATACACACTCAATAAATGTCTGTTGACTGAGTAACCGACCGTGCAGGCAGTGTGTGCGTGGACAGGCTGTTTGATCCATCTTGGCTAAGAACTATCCTGCTAGACAGTGTTCAGTAGATGCCTGTGCCTCATTCAAGGAACTGACTCAGAAACACAGGCAGCCCCTTGAGAAATGTCAGTGGCCTCTGTGTGCACTGCTAGTTACCCTTGCGAATAAATGTTAGTATTGCACATGTGAGCAAACTGATGAAGCCAGAGTCTTACAAAACATATCTTTATTTCTCAGTATCAGCCGATAGTGAAAAGTTACCAACCCTCTTACCAGGTAAGAGCAATGATTACCTCTTTGGTTTGCATGGCCTTACCATCCAGACAACAGGTACAAGTACATCATGTTGCTGTTGAGTTGATTCTGACTCATATGAGTATGACCATGTCACTAGAGGACATGGTCTGGATAATGTCCTCCATGGGGTCATCCAAGACAGTGGGCATTCTTATGAATGCAGTGGTTTTTTACAAGTTTGGTCCCATTCCTCAATGACTTGTTTTACCGCTGCTGAGTAGTATCTTTGTGCAGACTTGAGTTGATGTAGGGTTAAAAGGGGGGCATTTTAGGGCAGCAGGATCACAGGGGCTTTCCATGAGAAACTTGAACTTGGTCCCAATCTCACTGGAAACCTGGTTGTTCTTTCTGAGCACATGGCTAGTCCAAATGTTTGTAGCCAGTCCAGATGTTTTAGATGAGGTGTGGCAAAGCTGCGGGCTCTTCACCAGCTCTTGGTTGTGTTCTTTCCTTGGGTCTATGAAAGGGACTGTGATGGCATTCCCAATTACCATTTCCATGGTATTCTAGCTCTACCCAAGACCAACACAGGATCTGCCAGCCGCAGAGCCAATGTGCCTGAGCCCAGCCCACCAGGTGAGCACCTTCCTTACTACACAACATTGGTCTCATGGATCACGGTGAGTCATCACAATGGTGAAAGGACCTGCCCAGTGAGAGGCTGCTGAGGGTCAGAGGAAAGGGCAATGTAAAAATAAGAAGCAGCATTGGGTTTCAGGATGGGGGCCTGAGCTAGACCTCCTCAACACTGAGCTCTAGGAGAGGAGCTGTAAGCTAGGCCTCCTGCAACACTGGGCTCCAGGACCGGAGCTGTAAGCTAGACCTTCCACAAGCCCAGGCTCCAGGACCGGGGCCCTGAGCTAGACCTCCCACATAGAGTAGCATCTCTTAACAAACTGCTTTCAGGATTCAGAAAAGACAAAGGACAATAACCGTGTCTCCCTAACCTAGACATGGCCAGTGCTTAAATGTCATAGTGGTTTACTAGTCGTATCAGGAAATAAAACATCAAGGTTCCATACGAAGTCCCGAAGGTTCCTCAAATTCCTTTTCTGTTTCCTCCTCAGATACATACACTTGAATTTGGTGTGTATCTTTACAGTTCATTTTTGTTTGTATTTTTACATATATGAATTATATAATCTTTATATATGTTGTTTTGTGTTTTTCTTTCACATAAATTATATTAGTCTTCATATATCATTTTATACCCTTTTTTCTTTACTCTGTGTTATTTTTATTTTTTTTATTGATCCATTTTGACAAACATACACATTGAACTCTTTTTAACTTTTGTAAAGTATTACATTTTTCAATAAACCATTTAATTCACCCATATCCCCACTGACAGAATATATTTTTCTACATCTGCATGTCTACCGTGTTGAGGTCAAGTCCTAAGGCATCGATGCATAAGAAGACCCCATTCTATCATCTCATCTTCTTTGCTTAGTAACAGATAAAGAGCACCTCACACTGTACTGTAATATTATTAAGCAATTTTTTCCTGAAGCAACTTTTTTCCTGGGAGTGGTTTTATACATGTGAAAAAATGGAAAGATTCATCTTAATTTGTAAGCCTGGCAAATAAGTTGAGGTCAATAGGTGACTTTCAAAAATGCCTTACTTTCATTTCTACAAAAGCCTGGCCTGCCATGATGCTGGTCAGCAGCAACAGAAGATGCTCTCAGCAGGTGGAAGTTTCTACCAGGGCACCTGGGGGTCAGTGTGTGGTGACAGCTGGGTCTAAAGGAAGCATGCGTCATATGCAGGCAGCTTGGGTGTAGACAGGCGGTGTCTGCCCCAAGCAGAGCCCACTTTGGCCTTAGCTTTGGGAAGATTCTCCTGGACAACATGCAGTGCAGTGGTGAGGAGAGCCACCTGGCCCAATGTGCCCACGACCCCTGCCTGGTTCACTCACAACTGTGGCCATGAGAGGGATGCTGGAAACATCTGCTCGGGTTAGGCTCTTTGCATCCTAAGGACTCGTGGACAGAACGGGTCATTACGAAAGTGGGCAACAAGCAAGTGACCTCCTCCTGTGATGGCTGATTTTCTTTCTTCACATTCACAGGTTCTACCATGGCAGGCCCCTCACTTCCAGGTAAGACAGATTTGGGCTATATCTCTGTTCCATTCTACCTCTCCCTGAACAGAGCCAGTTGCTGTGGAGTCAACGTCAACCCGTGTCAACCCTGTGTGTGTCAGTGAGGAACTGTGTTCTGTAGAGTTCTCAGTGGCTCATTTTATGGAAGTAGATCCCAGGCCTCTCTTCTGAGGCACATCTGGGTGGGCTCAAACCTCCAGCCTTTCAGTCAGCAGCCAAGCACGTTAACCAGCTGCGTCACCCTGGAGCTCCCTGCTCCATCTAGCTAATACCTAGTCATTGTGAGAGCAAGGGGAAGAAATGGCCCCGTTAAGTTGAGCTTTATACAGTTCACTGAGCTTGTTTGAATGGTCCATAACTGCTTGAAGTCTAAAAGGTTTTCCCAGTCTATATTGCAACCCACCACAACAGATGGAACTCATACCACAGGTCTGTGATGCTGTGGCTTGCTCTGTGGTCTCTTCCTCTCCTTCTCCAGGAAACATGCTAATAATCCTAACTGAATGACCCCTCTTTAGGGTAGCTTCCCAAGGGTAGATCCCAGGAATCTTTTGGGGGTGCATTTCACAGAGAGCTCAACCTAGAAGAGCAATGAGAGCAAAGGGGCAATTTAGGAATTAGCACACATTATCCTATCATCTGAGTGGGGCAACCAGTTTGCACTCGACTGGTAACTGAAAGGTTGGCAGTTCAAACCCCCCACCAGCACCACCAAAGGAAATCCTGTTGATCTGCCTCCATAAAAATCACAGCCCAGAAAACCCTATGGGTTCTATATATATATATATATATATATATATATATATATTCTATAACATATAGGGCTGCCATGACTCAGAAGTGACTCAGTGACATAAGGAAACAACAACATCCTATCATCTGGGTTCAGGAACCCTCCCAAATCAGAATAAATTTCCAAGGCAGCTTCAGGCAAGACTGGATTCTCTAAGGCCATTCAAGGGCCACAAGTCATAGTTGTTTATGTCAGAGTACAATCTTCTATGACTGTGCATATCAGTGATCCCAAATTACTTATTTGAGTGAAAAATGCCATTCACTTTCCAGTCTGATTAGATCAGAAATCATCCCTCTAGAGTCTGTAAGGCCTCACCCTTCCTACCAGGCCAAAGAATGTTTTCAATTGAAAATCTTATACTTGCACTATTATTTCAGAGTACCTCTGCCATTAGGAGAAAACATGGGTCATTTCCATTCTTTCTTTTTTATCCTAAAACTTCTCAAAACATTAATGTACATCAGAATCACCTGGAGGGCTTGTTAAATCACAGATTACAGGTCCTTTGCTAAATTTTCTGATAGAATAGGCCTAATGTGGGGTGTGAGAATTTGGGTTTATA
>NW_006921625.1:10293303-10306157 GCF_000298275.1 Orycteropus afer afer | reverse complement strand
TCTGCTGTGCATGGGGTCACTATGAGTCGGAAACGACTCGACGGCACTTAACAACAACAACAACAGGGAACACATTTTGAGCACTGCTGTGTTAAAGCAGAGCCCCAGAGCAGGAATCTTTATTACCCTAATGAACAGAAGCAGAGTTATCATCCTCTCCATCATCATTATCCTCCTCATCATCAGTGTCATCTTCATCACTGCCATCCTCCTCCTCCTCTTCATCTCCATCCTCTTCATCATCATCTTCTCCATCATCACCGTCATCATCATCACTGTCATCATCATCCTCATCAATGTCTTCATCATCATCAACATCATCATTGCCATTGTCATCTCTGTCATCATCATCATCATCACTGCCATCCTCCTCCTCCTCTTCATCATCATCATCTTCTCCATCATCACTGTCATCATCATCACTGTCATCATCCTCATCAATGTCTTCATCATCATTGCCATCATCATTGATGTCATCTTCATCATCATCGTCATTGCCATCCTCCTCATCCTCGTCATCCCCATCCTCTTTATCATCATCATCATCTTCTTCTCCATCGTCACTGTCATCATCATCCTCATTGTCATCAATACCATCATCAAGATCATCTTCATCATTGTCATCATCATTGCCATCCTCCTCCTCATCTTTATCATCTTCATCATCCTCATCGTCTCCATCCTCTTCATCATCATCTTCTCCATCAGCATTGTCGTCATCATCAGTGCCATCATTATCAGCAGCAGCAGCATTACCATCACCACTACTATTATCAGCAAAAACTAGTCAATCTAGTAAGTTGAGATTTGTGAGTCACTCGCCTGGTTGTTTTTAGTTTATGTGTTTTTATGGTTATGTATATACAGAGCTAAGCATCCAAAAAAGAATATTTAAATAAGCCATTAAGATATCTGCAAACATCTGGATGTCTAGTATTATCCAAATAGACAGGTCACCTTGGCTGAATTAATTTTCCATTGACAGCTGGGAGACTGGGGTTTTGTTCATGGCCTCCTCAGCATCTGAAAGTCCATGTCTGCTCTAAGCCCTCATCACCTCTTCCTACTTGGATGGCCAACACTTCTTCTGCCTGGCTTCCTTTCTGACGGGCTCCCAACATTCTAGTCCACTGTTTACATTCAGCCAAAACTTTTTTAAAAAATCATGTTTACTAAGGTGTAATTTATCTACAGTAAAATTCACCATGTAGTTTGTTGAGTTTTAACAAAGAGTTGTAACATTTTCATTACCTTAAAAAGATTTCTTGTAGTTAATTCCCTCTCCCAGTTCCTAGATGTTGGCAACCACTGATATGATTTCTACAGGTTCCTATAGGTTTGCCTTTTCCAGAATATTATGTAGTGTAATATGGTAATATGTAGTCTTTTGTTTGGGCTTCTCTTCTTATCATAATGATTTTGAGATGCATCCATATAGTTGCATATACCAGTAATTCATTCCTTTTTATTACTGAGTAGTATTACACTATATTGATGTGCCTAAGTTTCTTTGTTCATTCACCACTTGATATATATTGAGTTTCCTTCCAGTTTTGACCATTTCAATAAAACTGTTACA
Source organism: Orycteropus afer afer (assembly GCF_000298275.1). Taxonomy (NCBI): domain Eukaryota; kingdom Metazoa; phylum Chordata; class Mammalia; order Tubulidentata; family Orycteropodidae; genus Orycteropus; species Orycteropus afer. The sequence continues at coordinate 10,304,578 of NW_006921625.1, read as the reverse complement.
AACATTCACATATCGTTTGAAAACTATTTTCCACAGTGGCCATACCATTTTGCATTGCCACCAACAAAGGATGGGAGGTATGCTTGCCCTGCATCCCTGCCCACATTTTGGATTGTCTTTTTTTTTTTTTTATTTGGGGCATTATACTGGGCGTGTAGTTGTGTCTCTTCATAGTTGTAGTAGCCATTCTGTCACACAGGGTTGCTGAGTCGGAATCGACTCGATGCCACAACAACCACCACTAGGGATGTTGAGCCTTGTTTCATGTGCTCATTTGCATCTCTTCTTTGGTGAAATACCTGTTCAAGTCTTTGATCAATTCTTTAAACTGGGTTGTCTGTCCTCTTTTTATTGAGTTGTAAGATAATTCTTTATATGTTCTGGATACAAGTTCTTTATCAAATGTGTGTTTTGCAAATGTTTTCTCCCATTCTGTGACTTGTCCTTTCATTTTCCTAGCAGTGTGTTTTGAAGATTAGAAACTTTCATTTCAATAAGTCAAGTTTACTAAGTTTTTTTTTTTTTTTTTTTAATGGTCTACGCTTTTGAGTTCTATCTAAAAGTCTGCTTAATCAAAGGTCTTGCTGGTTTTCTCCTGTTTCCTTCAAGAAGCTTCATAGCTTTAAGGTTTACATTTGTCTCTGTGATCCATTTTAGTTGATATTTGTACATGTGTTCTAGTATGAGTCAAGGGTCTTTATTTTTCCATGTAGATGTTTAATTGCACCAAACCATCTGTTGAAAATACACCCTGATGGCCACTGAAACATCTCAGCACTTTTGTCAAGAATTAAATAAGCACATAGGGATAGGACTGTTTCTCAACTCCCTTTTTGTTCCTTTAATTTACATGACTGTCTTCATGCCAACAGCACAATATCTTGATTACTGTAGCTGTAGAGTAAACCTTGAAATTGGGTAGTGTGAGTCTCCAACATTTTTTCTTCTTTTTCAAAGTTGCCTTGGCTAATCTAGGTTCTTTGCCATTCATATCAATTTTAGAATCAGCTTGTCAATTTCTATAGAAACACACACTGAGGTTTTCAATTGGGATAGCTTTTTATCTATAGCCACTAGAGATCTTTACCACACTAAAGTTCCTGACCCGTCAACAAAGTATGTCTCTTCAATGGTCTGTATTTTTCTGTGTGCAAACTTTGCATCTATTTTATTAGACTCACCCCTAAGAATTTCATGGTTTTTGGACTTTTTAAAAAATGTATTTTCAAAAATTTAAATTGCAATATCCAATTTTTTGTTGCTAATAAATTAATTTTTTCCTATAAAATGATGAAATATCCATTGAATTGGGGAATTAGGACAATTTTTTTTAATTTTTTCAATTCTTGGCTTACATGTTATCAAGACAGAGTCCTAGTTTTACAGACCAGGAAGCTAAAGTCCATCTGTAATAAGTGTTAGAATAAGAATTAAATCTCAAGTTAGAACTATCATGCTTCAGGCTGGACACTCAGTAACCCTTTACAAGGGGTTTCTTATACTACAACTCACAAAGGAACACTAGGGATCAATTTGGGGTACCAGAGGTCCCTTTACCCAGCTTTAGTTTTGTCTGTCGGAAGTGATGGCTCATCCCTAACCCATGTTTTCTTTATCTCTGTTGCTGCTAAGATAATTGTACCCACCACTTCTCGAAGACCAAACACAAACAGGCCATGAAAATACACCTTTCTAAGTTTACATTAGGAGCTCTGGTAGTGTAGTGCTTAAGGCACTTGACCACTAACCAGAAGCCACTCCTTGGAAGGAAGGTTGGACAATATACTTCCATAGCGATATTGCCTTGGAAACCCAAGGAGGGGTCGTTATGAGGCAGGGCCAACTCGACAGCACATAACAACAACAACAACTTTACATTGAAACTGTGTAGTCTACCTATTTACTCAAGTTTACAAGATAGTTCATATTTCTAGAAATAAGAACAAAAAGGAAAATTGAATAACAAACATTGTTACGAGACCCCGGGCCTACCAAGATCCTTGAGCAGTTACATAAAGATGATTGTGGGAACGTGGTCTCAGAACTACTAATGCGACAGGATGTTAAGGTGAGCTGTGCACACACACACACACACACACACACAGAAGTTCCACAGTCTTGTGAGTCTAGGAAACGCTGGATTAAACAAATGAGTCCCCGGGTGGTACAATGGCTGAGGTGCTCGGCCACTAACTGAAAAGCTCACGTCTACCCAGAGGTCCCTCAGAAGAAAGACCTGGTGATCTACCTCCATAAAATCAGTCCTAGAAGCTCTGTGGAGCATCATAGCTCTCCTCTGACCCAGACAAGGTTGTCATGAGTTGGAATCGGCTCGGTGGTAACTGGATCTTTTGGTCAGGATTAAACAATGACGCAGGTTCCTTTACTACAGGGCGTCTACGAGTCTATCACATACATTCATCCTGTAAAATCTTTACTGGGAGTCACAACCTCCTTCTGAAATACACTCAGCCCAAACCCCCTTTCCTTCATGTCCCATCTCTGAGAGAGTTCAGCATAATGTAAATAAGGAAAATACTGTAATCCCAGCATTTGGGATTAATGCATATGCTACCATGGACAGTTCAAGGCATACTAGTCGAATTAAGATGTGTCTTATCTCACCTCCCTGAGTCTCTAAACCCAAGGGAGATGTCCTTGAATGCCTGCATGCTCCTCTTCCTCCTGTACAAGTCCTACCACAGCGCTAAGCCTCCATTTCTGCAGAGAGCTTTCCCCGGGCACCACGAGGAGACACACCTCTACCTCTGGCCCCTTCATGTTGACATCCCTTAGTCCACCTCCTGTCACTGTGACTCAAACACTTGTCCAAGCTTCTGACTGTGTTGTAAGCCTTTTAAACACTGTCACCCTATCTGACTTTCTTCCCGGTGAGTGGCTATTTCCAACTGAATGGATGGAGCCTAGTATTATTAATTTGTTGAGGTTGCTTTTCTTTCTTTTAGCTTTCCTTAAGTGTAGGGTCCTTAAGTTTGTCTTCTATTTTTAAGATTTATTTCTACTGAGAAAAGGAGCCAAGGATAAGCTTACCGTTAAATGTAATGGATGAATAAAAAGTCAAATGTGGGTGTTTGATGGTGACTTACTTAGATGAAGTACAACAAAACCCATAAGAAGGGCATTGGGCCTGAATTGTGTTTACTTTTTCCTCTCTCTCGCCTGCTGACTGATGGTGGCCCTGCTTTCTTGTTCCTTATAGTTGATGCCTTCTCCGAGCCTTCACTGACCACAGCCCCTGAGGCCTTGACTCTTCCACCAGCAGGTATGGAAAGCACTTCCTGAGGGAATTTAGGGATGGACAGAGTTAGAAAGACATTTCTAAAGCTGGCAGGACACCACAGGTAAAGCGAATGTAGGAGACAGCACCTCTTCCAAGCTGTGGGGTTTAGGACAATTCTCTTAACCTTTCCCAGTCTTAAGTTCTTCATCTATTAAATGGCAACCAACCCCATACCATATGGGGGTGTTGTAAAGACTAAGACAATGACATTTAAGTTAGTGGCCTTCTGAGGCTCTGGCTCTTAACTCACAAACAACAAATAGGTTCCTGTCCTCAGGCTCCTTTGCATGGTAAAGCCATAGAAAAAAATTTAGGGAGCCAAAGGACCGAGTTGCTCTTAGGCTACCATGGTTCTTGATGACAAGGGGTCTATTTAGCCATGATCCGCCTATGGTCTAGTTAACCATCTTGTTAAATATATACACTCCTCATATTTCTATTTCTAGGTCCATGGCAGAGGCTAACATATGGATAAAATGGCTTTGTTAGGAGAACCTTTTAGAAATTGTAAAGATTTCTTAGAGTTTCACCTTTTGGAAGTGAAATGTAGCAAAGTCCTATTATCATGTGAAAACAACAACAACAACAAAAACTCACTGCCCTCGAGTCGGATCCAACTCATAGCTACCCCTCCGTGGGTTTCTGAGGTGGTATCACTATGGAAGTAGATTGCCCAACCTTCCTTCCGAGGAGTGGCTGGTGGGTTTGAACGGCCAGCCTTCTGGTTAGCAGTCAAATTCCTTGAGGGGTATTCAGGATATTCTTGATATGCAGGAACATGAAGATTGCATGATCTTGCATGTCTATGAGTGGGGACGTGCCCACCTAGCAATCCTAGTGAACGGATGTAGCAAACCTCCCAGAGAATGGAGGGCCAGACGCAGGGTCTCTCCTCTGTGTCTCCCCAGGGGCCTGGCTGGAGGTGAGGCTGGTGAACGGCACAGGGAGGTGCTCAGGCCGCGTGGAGCTCCTCGCCCAGGGCACGTGGGGAACTGTGTGTGACGACCTCTGGGACCTGGCCGAGGCCACTGTTGTGTGCCACCAGCTGCAGTGTGGCCAGGCTGTGGCGGCCCCCACAGGGGCCCATTTTGGGGCTGGCTCAGGGTGGATCCTGCTGGATGACATGCAGTGTGCAGGCAGTGAGAGCCACCTGGGACAGTGCGTGCACACGAGCCAGGCTGGGCTCAACTGTGGGCACCTGGAGGACGCCAGTGTCATCTGTGCAGGTGAGGGGCTGTCACCTTAATAAGAGATCACTTCTTTCTTTCCCTTCAGACAATACTCAATAGCTTACTTGCAGACAGCACTGTAGACCTTGGCACATTGATCTCTCTTAACCATCAGGTGCTGACGACTCAGCAGACCCCACTCCTACCATGGAGCCAGCAGCTGCCAGCCCGTCCTACCCCCTACCAGGTGGGTCCAGTGTTTTCTTGGTTACTGACTTTGTACCTTCTCGTCCCCATAACGTTCTTTTTTTACCTGTGGCAGCAGGGCTTCTCCGCTGCTCAGCCTCATCTGTGCAGGGGAGGGGCTGCAGCCTCTCAGAATGTCACTTCCTTCTTGCCCCTTCAGCCATATTCGGCCTGTGGTCACACAGTCATTAAGCAGTTTGTTATAATGAGCACTGTAGATTTACCACGTGGATGTATTTCAACCCTCAGGTGCTGACCCACCAACCCCTGACCCCATTCAGGGGTCTGAAGCGGCTTCCGGGAGACACACATCTGCAGGTAAGTCATCTCTGCTTGCTACATTTGCTTTGAGTTCCATTACCCTAAGGGAGACACTGTCTCAATCTATAGCAGAAATCCTTAGGGATAACAGAGCTAGCCCAGTCGCTGCTATGGAAGGACTGTTGATAAGAATTAAAAGGGTAGGGAATTGTTCAAAACAAGACGTTTATCCCATCACCTGAAATTCTAGAGAAATTGCTTCCTCTGTCTGCTGGCAGTTACTGTTGGGACATTCAAGTCATATCCTGCTGATTCATGAGTTCAGTCAGTTGACACTGAATCAATTAAAAAGAGTCCAAAAAGATTCCCTATGGATATATGAAGGGCAACAGATCCCTAAGGGGCAGGAGTGGTTCTGTGGTAGAATCGTCACTCCCGTGAATAAGAAGTCTGATCTCCAGCCTCAAGTGTAGCCACTCCTCATCTGTCAGCAGAGGCTTTTGTGTGGCGTAGTGCCTAAGGCATTTGACTGCTAACCAGGAGGCTGGCGGTTCAAACCCACAGCCACTCCTCGGAAGGAAGGTTGGGCAATCTACTGTAGTGATATTGCCTCAGAAACCCTAGGAGGGATGGGGTCACTATGAGTCAGATCCGATTCCAAGGCAGTGCATTTTTTTTTTTTTTTTTAATGATACTAAACAAGTTTCCTTGGAGCTTTCAGACTAAGAAGAACTAGGAAGAAAGGCCTGGAAATTTACTTCCAAAACTCAGCCAATGAGAGCCCTGTAGAGCACAACCGTCCGGTCTCCAAGTACGACCGTGGAGATGACGCAGGACCAGGCAATGTTTCGTTCGGTTGCACATTGGGTCTCTATGAGCCAGGGCTGACTGGACAGCACCTACCAATGACTTAGATGTGGAAATCAACAGGCCTTGCACCATCGTTATGTGGTTGTTGTTGTTGTTATGCGCTGTCGAGTCGGCCCCGACTCAAAGAGACCTCTCCTTGCCAAGGCAGTATCACTATGGAAGTAGATTGCCCAACCTTCCTTCCGAGGAGTGGCTGGTGGGTTTGAACCGCCAGCCTTCTGATTAGCAGTCAGGTGCCTTAGGCACTATGCTACCAGAACTGGCATTATAGAATCCAACACAGGAGTTCAATGATGTTATGAAACAACAATGGCTTGGTATGTTTGTACACCTACCAGACGCCAGGGGGCGAGCTCCCTTAGTTGGTGACCATGGAGTCCAGGAGGGACACCCAGAAGGAGGTGCAGAGGGGCTGGGGTGGGGCTCACTGTGCAGACATTATCCCTTCCGAGTCTAACCTGGGTCAGGCTCAAGGTCAGGGGCAGCAGCCACGGCATGTGCAGATCATTATTGACCCTCAAGTTCTGTTCCCCACAGTACCATGTTCCCAACTAAAAAGTGAAGTCACAAATCAGTTCTGAACAGAAAAAAACAAGACGGTTTCAACATGACTCACCTGTAAAGAGAAATGAAGTCCCTATGCATGCTGCCACACAGACCCACCTTGAAAATACTATGTTGAGTGAAACGAGACAGTCACAAAAGACAAATGGTTTATGATCCCACTTAGAGGAAATACCTAGAGTAGGCCAAAGAGCAGAGCTCAAAATTGATTAGAGGCGGGCAGGGAGCAGGGAAAGGGCGCTCAGTGCTTAGGGGACACAGAGCTGCCGTTAAGGTGATAGAAAAATTTGGAAACATAATGGTGATGGTCGAACGCGATAAACATAATTAACGTTAAGGAATTGCACCTGTGCAGATTGTTGAAATGGCAAATGTTTTGTTACGTACATATTTACCACAACAAAAATAAGCAAACAACCAAGGTAGTGGCATAAAGCTATAAAAGAAAAAAGAGAGAGCGGGGGTTGGTGGGGGGACCTTTCTGGATTAATTGCTATTTGACACTTGACACTCTAAGCACTGATTTGGTCAAGCTGCCCCCTAATGGTATGGCAGTAAGAGTGTTTGGGTTGATGTTTTATGGGAAAATAAGGGAAAAGAACTGCTTAAAGTGCTCTGCCTGTGTCCTGCTGCAGAGGTAACACACAGTCTAGATAAACCTTCCGCGCATGTGCGGAGGACCTGGACCGTCCACTCGCATATCTGGGTGTCACGTCCACATGATTCCTCACAGCTGGCTGTGTCCTGAGAGGGAGAGAAGGGATGTGGCAACAGAGATCCCAAATGGGCCTGTGGCATTCAGGGAACTGGGACTGCAGGCCAAGGGGACTGTGCTAACAGCTGCGTGCTAAGCCTGAATAACCAAGCTTAGGGAATGGGGGAGTGACGTCTTCACTGTTTAAAACCTTGTTGGGGGCGGGGGGGGGTAGAAACAGATGGACAGGCTGTGATATATTTGAGCACGACCCTTCAGAATGTTCTCATTGCAAACACAGTCTTTTCTGATGTGGGTCTTAGAGACTCCTGGTTGTGAGTGGCATTCCCGTTTGCACCTGTTTCCACAGCAGCACCTCCCAGCCTTCGCCCCACACTCTCGCCAGCAGGTGAGGTCTCACTGTCATGTGGCTAGGGTTGTGCTTGGTATTTTCTGTGTGTCTACCACGGGCCATGCACAGAGTGAAGGCTTCCACAATACTGGTACTCCATAGTAAGGATGGATGCCCCAAACCAAAATCAAACACATTGCCCTCAAGTTGATTCTGACTCAGGTGCTACATTTCTGTGTGTTACAGAGTAGAGCTGACTTCCATGGGGTTTTCTTGGCCATACAAGTGTACAGGAAGGTATGATTTCCAACATTTCACAAATGTGCAGATAGAGATTTAGAGAAGAAAGATAAATAGATGACACTGGTCAAATGCCTAGAGTCAGTCAACTCTGACCTGTCATCAGAACTGTCTGACTACAAGGGCCATGTTGGCTTCACTGTATCTGTGCTGGAGACAAACCAAAGTGACTTTGGAGAAGAAAGATATTAACAAGGATTAACTGCTCATGCTAAGATCATTTGAGAAAATATAGGGAAATGTTGAGTATTTTATTAGGTTATCAACAACAGAGAATTTTTCTTCATAAAAAATATAAAAGATAAAACATTGACTGTTAATTTAGATTTCCCATTTTTCCTCCTACTGCTTCATTTGGTCCAAATTGATCTCCTCAACTTTACCCAGGCCTCTGTCACCTTCTCATTAGCACATAAATTCTCTGTGTAACCATTCTTGGACTATTTCCTCAAGTATTATCTAATATAATCTTCACAATATCATCTCATAGCCTGGGGGGATGTTATGTCTGTTGTACAGCTGAGGAAACTGATGTACACTTTTAACAAAAGGTGGAGTCAGGACCTGGCTTTGGAGTAGAGGGATCCTATCTTTCACACGAGGAGCCCAACTGTCCCCTCTGAAATGGGGTCCCTTGCTCACATGCTCCAACCAAGACTAGCCATCCACCTGGAGAAACGGGTGTCTCGTTTTCATAATTAGTTTGTCATTTCCACTTGAAACGGCTTTTCGTTATTAATGGGGCTTCTCATGGCTAAACTGACATTTCCATAAGGCGTATTTCCTCTATGGACATTATCCAGTCATCAAGAAACAACTTCTTAAAAATTGCCTTGGGATATTTTCTTCCAGTTCTAGTGGCTTTGCTTGAAGAAGACAAAGTCCTACCAATGATAACAAATAGAAAAAAAAGCTACAAAACCTGTTCTCATATTGTGGGTGATGAGGATTACGTGAACAAGAGCCAGCATAGGACTGTGCTGTTATCATAAGCCAATATATTCATATGCGCTCTGGTAGCACAGTGCCTAAGGCATCTGACTGCTAACTAGAAGGCTGGTGGTTCAAAACCACTAGCTACTCCTCAGAAGGAAGGTTGGGCAATCTACTTCCGGAGTGATACTGCCTCAGAAACCCAAGGAGGTATTGCTATGAGTTGGGTATGACTCAATGGCAGTGCGTTTACAGGAAATTGTACTGACCCCAGAGGGCTAGGCCCCATTTTCAATCTCTCCTCTGTGGCACTTCCACAGCATTGCCCATGCTTGATCTTGTCCTTCCTCTAGGTTATAAGCCCCTTGGTTACAGGAACCTCTTCTATTTTCCCTCCTGTTACCCTAAGAACGATCTCAAGGCCTTGCATACAGTAGGTTTCAAGTAAGTTTTATTTGAATAAAAGGATGGTGATATTGAAAGCAATAAAAATACACTCCATTTCATCTAACTTCTTCACTACTTGGTGAGTGCAAGGTCTTATTCAGCATGGTTTTGGTCATTATAGAAATCTTTTGGAACAGAATTTAAGAGAGAGTCAACATTTAGTGAGAAGCAGCACAGAAAGTCCTAAATACTGTTTGAAATTAAAATGGTTCTTATTGACAAGAGGATTGTGTGACCGATAGCCTGCTTATCTGTAAAATGGGGATATGACCTCTATTACCTAACCAAACCAAAACGAAACACTGCCATTGAGTGGATCCTGACTCATAGTGACCCCTTCTTGGTTTCCAAGGCAGTATCTCTATGGAAGTAGATTGCCCAATCTTCCTTCTGGTTAGAAGTCAAATGCCTTAGACACTACACCACCAGAGCGCCTATCACCTAACAGTTGAAGAAAATCCTCCTGACCCCAGAAGACCAGCAAGTACCTCATTCTCCCATTGCTTTGTGTCCCCTCAGGATCCTGGATAGAGGTGAGGCTGGTGAATGGCGCAGGGAGGTGCTCAGGCCGAGTGGAGATCCTCGCCCAGGACACGTGGGGGACCGTGTGTGATGACCTCTGGGACCTGGCCGAGGCCACCGTCGTGTGCCGCCAGCTGCAGTGTGGCCAGGCCTTGGCAGCCCCCACAGGGGCCCACTTCGGGGCAGGCTCTGGGCAGATCCTGCTCGACAATGTTCAGTGTACAGGCAGCGAGAGCCACCTGGGGCAGTGTGTGCACAAGGGCTGGGATGGGCTCAACTGCGGGCATCCGGAGGATGCTGGTGTCATCTGTGCAGGTGAGGGGCTGTCACCTCCCAGGATGTCACCACAGTCACATTCAGCACCTACAGAACCCACTGAGCAACACATTACACATCAGCTCATAGACTTGGTGTGCTGATCTCTTCCAACCACCAGGTGCTGACGGTTCTCCGGCCCCCAGTCCCACTGCAGAGCCCGAAGCTGCACCTCCATCAGACATGCTCACAGGTTGGTCCAGCTGTGCTTGGTTGCTGCTTTGGGTAAACTTCTCCTTCTGAGAGTCATTTTGTTAAGCCATGATAGAGTTCCTCAAGGGCTAGAAGAGTGAACAACCTCTCACCACACAGTCCAAGGGATATGTCCATGACAAGTCTGCAGACAAGAACAAACAGACATGGACACATCTGATGTTTTGCTGAGAGATGTTAGAAATATTTGTCTCCAGATAATTCGTGAACTCTCATCTAATCCATGAGACTCTGGTGTCGTCTGCACGGGTGTGAGGCTGACCTCCCCAGGATGTCACTGCCTTTGGGTCTTTTCAGACATACTCAGCTCGTATTCTCAGAAGTCACTGAGTATTATTTTGCAAATAGCACTGCAGACCTTAGCACGTGGGTTTCTCTTGACCATCAGGTGCAGACGACTCAGCAGGGCCCACTCCAACCACAGAGCCAGAAGCTGCCACTCTGTCCTACACACCATCAGGTAGGTCTGATCCCTGCCAATTCACTTACTCCTTATTTCTCCCACCCTAAAACAACATTTTTTTCAACCCAGGTAGCAGGATCTTTACACTGCCCGATTGCAGGGGCCACAGTCTCATGGAATGCATTGTGACTGACATCCTCACACAGGTTGTCGTCCCGTCTGGGGTGGGAATGGTGTTCCGGAGTTACGTAACTCAGTGGCTTTGCACAGCAGAGACTGTCCATGGGTAGAAGGGGTAGCAACCATTGCACATTATCTGCATTCATGCCAAAGGGCACAGAGCAGAGGACAGACAGGCTCTCGTTCCATCACCCAGACATTTGTAAAATGTTCCTGAACTTGCCTATATAATGCCTGCATATTGAGAATGTTTAGTTGTCTCCAAATGGTTCAGAGGCTCATTTAAAGGACAGAAAATCAGTTAAAATTGAATTACTCCCTCCCAAGTGATACTTACAATGGTCAAAACAGGTACTTTTCTGTTCTAAGCAACCAGTCTGATGATTCAACCAATTCTTGACAGTCTAATCACAAATTATTTAAACTGACCGCAATGATGAAGTGACTGGTGTTTTGATTCATGTGTGTGTGTGCATATTGTATCATAAAAAGAATCCAAATCATT
>NW_006921625.1:10281785-10292873 GCF_000298275.1 Orycteropus afer afer | reverse complement strand
ATGAGTTAATGAGATGAAAACAGAGCTGCCTTAATGCCCTATGGGAGGCTTCCATGGTGTAGGTCACTCAGAACCCAGACAAATCCATCCAGAAGTACACAGAAGCCAAAATGTTAAGCTGCCTAGCTGGCTGCCATGCTCCATGATTGGACACATTGAATTGCTCCTAAAAAGAAGGAGAGGAGAATGCCATAACTCGTTTGGTCAATACTAAAGAGCTGGAGTGTATGAACCAAGAGGACGTCCTCATAGTCCCAGCATTTCCCATCCCACCATGGAGTCTGTCAGGGAGCTCTGGTGGGGTAGTGGTTAAAGCATTTGGTTGTTAACCAAAAGGTCAGTGGTTTGAAACCACCAGCTGTCTCATGGAAGATAGACCAGGCAGTCTGCTTTCGTAGAGATTTACAGCCTTGGAAACCCAATGGGGGTCACTATGGGTTGCAATCAACTCAACAACAATGAGTTTGGTTTGGTTTTTTTGAGCAGCATCTGTCTAGGGTCGGACAAATGTGGCTGGGAGAGAGGTGAGAGGAGCAGACCCAAACGCTCCGGGCAGTGTTTCATGTTTGCAGACCAAGCTTTGGTAGCACCTTTGCCTGCCACAGAGCCCACCATGCTTCTCCGACTCTCACACCAGCAGCTGAGTTGACACTTGTTCTACGGGGAATGTGGAAAAGGAGCTATGTGCCAGGCACTGGGCTGGCACCTTCCCACACCTGAAGCCACTTTGAGTGCTGCCCATGTCCCTGAGAGGCATCTTTGCCTCTGCAGGAGCTGAGTCAGCGACTGACTCTGCATGTTTGACTGTGACCTTCAGGCTATGTCTGTTTCCACACATTTGTCCTTCTGAAGTTGGGCTTAGGGATGTTGTAATGAGGGATGCTTCTGCTTGTCCCTGCTGACAGGTGATGGGTTATCTGCAACCATAGCCACGACACAGTCGGCAGCCCTGCGCTCCACACCCACACCCCTGGCAGGTAAGTCCTTGGAAAATGAAGGAAGAAGCTAACATATGTTGAGTAACCAAAGTATGAGAGCAGAGAATCAGATGCTTCTTGATAACCAACAGCTCATTTAATACTCACAACAACCCTACAGGCCAAGCTACTTCTGCCTCACCCCCCATTTTATCACATAGAAAATTTCTTTCTTGTTGAGTTAACTGACTAGAAAGTAGTGAAGAAGCCAGGGTCTGAGCACACACATGTGTGATTTCAAACACATGATTCCACATGGCTGGCTGGTTGAAGATATGGTATTCAATCTGAGCATATTATTCCAACATCTGAGTCTGTTTCTTCATTAGCAAGAAGGAGAAAGTAATTGAACAAATCTCAAAGAATTGTTATGAGGGTCAAATAACACCAAACTTGGGAAGCATCTTGCTTGGAGCCTGCAATGTAGTAAAACTCATGAAATACTAGTATTATTGTTATGATATCATCATTGTTGTCATCGTCGTCGTCATATTGTTGTCATCATCATTATTCTCATCATCAGTAAGGCTATTTTGTGTTGCTGGAAGATATGAATAATATGGAAGCAGTAGTAAAAAGCCCAAAAGAACAGAAGTAAGGAAATATCATAAGACAACACCTGTTCTCCCACTGCTTTGTGTCTTCCCAGGGGCCTGGATGGAGGTGAGGCTGGTGAATGGCACGGGGAGGTGCTCAGGCCGTGTGGAGGTCTTTGCCCAGGGCACATGGGGCACCGTGTGTGACGACCTGTGGGACCTAGCCGAGGCCACCATTGTGTGCCGCCAGCTGCAGTGTGGCCAGGCCCTGGCAGCCCCCACAGGGGCCCACTTTGGGATGGGCTTTGGGAAAATCCTGCTGGATGACATGCAGTGTGCAGGCAACGAGAGCCACCTGGGACAGTGCATGCACAGGGGCCAGTCTGGGCTCAATTGTGGGCACTTGGAGGATGCTGGTGTCATCTGTGCAGGTGAGAGATGACTCTGTTCTCACACAGATGCTGACCCTTGTCTCCCCAGGACCTTGGGCAGAGTTGGCAATAAATGTCCCATTTATTAACAAATAGCTAATAAATGGGAGTGTCTAGATGGGAACTCTGGTAGTGTAGTGCCTAAGACTGCTAACCAAAAGGCTAGTGGTTCAAACCCACCAGCTGCTCCTTGGAAGGAAGGTTGGACAATCTACTTCCGTAGTGATATCCCCTTGGAAACCCAAGAAGGGGTTGCTATGAGTCGGGTCCAACTCAATGGTACATAACAACAACAAGATGGCAGGTGTTCTCTCTTGACTGATAGGTGATGAATCTTAAGTTACCTCTCCAACAGGTAGGATTAACTTCTTTTTTACAAAGAAGCTGATTAAGCACCTGGGCATTTTCTACTGAGCTTGACCGAGAGATCAAGTTCATCTTCTTGTCTCCTCTCCATTTCATTTGCAAGGCATTTGGTAGACTGCCCCTGATGAAAGCAGAGTGCTCTGACGTGGCCTTGGGGGTGTCTTCTCAGCCTTTGGCATCTGTTAGCAGGCTCACCAATTCAATTTGATTCTTATCATTTCCAATAAAGCTGCAACCACAGAGATGATCTCCATTTTTCAGATGATAAAACTGAAGTTCAAAGAAGCAAAGAGAATGTCTTTCTTCTTCCAACACTTCATCTGGTGCATTCCATCATTCTTTAGTAAAAAACATTGTTTGGGTTCACCTATGTGCTCAGCCCTGCGCTGCCATCAGAATTATGAAGGTGAACCAGACTGACCTCATACAGAAAATTGAAACAATCACACAAAAATAAATACCTATGAAATGGGTAGAGTGCAAACACATTTGAGGAATTACAAAAGTACGAAACAGAAGAATCCAATCAATATTTGCAGAAACTAAGACAAAGAGAGAGAAGGCAATAAAGCCAAAGGCATCATCGAAATTCATATCATAAGGTCACATACACATGGCCACAAATTAGGGTCTGAGCCAAAGGCAAGAGAGAACACCATCCATTACAACACAGAGCTTCCATGGAGGAGGACCTCCTAGTATCACAAGGGACGGGTGGATTCTCTGGTCCTGAAGCCACATAGCATGTTGGGAGGGGACAGCGGCAAGACCACAGTCCATGGCTCAGATGATCCTGTGTGATGGTTTCTGTCCCCTCTCTGAAGGCTCCTCCTGGTCTTGTTAAATCTGCCACCGTGTTATCTGTGAGTCACAGAAGGTTGTACCCTGTGCAAGGCAGAGCGGGGCCCTTGTAGCACACAGCACACGTCAGGAGTTCTCCACTCAAGTGTGTTCAGGAATGTCTGAGGGGGCTTATAAAAGGCAGATGCCTGGCCTACCCCCATCCCTTAATCCCAATATCTGAGGAAGGTGCTGGAGACCCTCCATTTTTAACAAGCTTCTCAAGTATTCTGGAGCTGACCATTCTTTCTCGCCTTCTCTCTCTTCCTTCCTGTGGCGCTGAAACCATCTTCCAAACCCTGACAGGCACAGATGCACCAGAAATTATGCCAGGAGGTAAGATAAATTTTAAATGCATTTTAAATCTGCACAGGCCACTTCAATAATACCTGATGTCTTCCATGAGATAAATATGGGCAGGTCTCTGCAAAACCACACCTGTGTATCATATCTAAGTTAGGTTGTCCTGAAGACCCAGCACCAACCATTTATATTCGATATGTTTCTGTGCATGTGCATTGGCACTTATATGAACAAAAGCCAGGAAAACTACCCACCATGGTGGGTACAGAGGTTCGCTCTGGGTGGTGGAATTCCATAGTCCCTACAGATTATTGTTTTCTTTCTACTTATCTGTTTTTACCAATTATTCCATAAGGAGTATGTGTCACATTAGTAATTGAAAAATCACAAAGTCTTCAACACAAACGTAAGATGGTTAGGATGAAATAGCTGTCTCCTGTGCCTCCCAGAGTGTGGACCCCTGGGGTCTCAGGAGGTGCTGGTGGTGGAGCAAGGCCAAGGACCATGACCTTGCTGTGCCCATAACATCACAGGTAGGAATGTGGGATGCAGTAGCGTATGCAGAGCAGAGCAGACAGCTCCCAGCAGTGACAGGCCAAGGTGTGCCTAGCAGGAACTTGCAAGGTGACACTCTTTCCACCTCTGGCCTTATTTTCTGCAGCCGCAGGGAATCCATTTACACCCTCAGCTGAGCCTGCAGCTCCAGAGACAACACAGTTATCAGCAGGTAGGACCCCTCTCCCTCCGCCCTGCACCCCTGTAGTGTCCTTTTTCATGGATCTGCCTTTCTACCCTTATGGACACCTCTGCCACCCATCACACCATCCTCCAGCAACTGGGCGAAAGCAATCTTCCTGGTGGTCTTCACAGTCACAGACTCTGTGAAGTTCTGGAATATCTGAGAAAATTCTGCTTCACAATCCTGTCCAAAAATTTGCTTCTGCAAATGCCATTCAGGGAGCCGCCCCTGGCAAGACTAGTGAGCAAAAGGGGCTTCTGCCAATGTAGGACAGCATCTTGTGTCCCCAGAGGAAGTGGTTTCTGCACCTGGGGTTCCCTGAGGAAATCTGATGTTGCAGGGAGAGAGTCTCACTCCCAATGGATCTCTCCCCAAGCAGTCCACTGTCAGCCAAGCTGGCAGCTGGGTCAGGAAGGTGGCCCCACTGCTCTGCCAAGGCAGATGGGAGCTGGTGTGAGATGACCTCAGGGACTCAGGGAGGCTGCCCTGTGAACCAGTGGCCAGAGTGTTTGTTGTCTGTCTATGGCTGTACACTGGGATCATAGGGACACCATAGAACCAGGTGGAGAGAGTTCTCTTGATGAGTCTATGCTGTTAACAATAATTTTCTCTGCATCCTGGCCAGCATCTAATCAGGCAGGAGGTAGGACAAAGTGCATGCATTTGAATGAGTACATGTTCCATCTCATTACCCTCTAATGGGACACAAGAGGTGATGGGATAAGACCAACTGAGGGTCCAATGATGCCAATGCCGGGAAGCAAGGCAGCTGACTGCAGGATCCGCCTGGGGCAAGTCACCCGGATGACCTTGGGAGTCACTTGCTCTGAGCTTCAGTTTCTCATCTATAAAGTGGATGAAATAATAGAACTACCTCACAGACTTGAAAGTTTTCAGAGAGATGATGTATACAGAGAGCTGAGCACCAAAACATAGTAGGTGCTTGGTAAACCAGTCCTATGTTTATCCAGGTGTTTCAAATGTCCAAATATCTGAGATAGGTTTGAAACTATGAGAGTATAAATAAGTTGTCCAGCATCTAAGCTTCATAGTAAATCATCAGGCTGACTGCTGCCAGAGTCTGTTGTTGTTATGCGCCGTCGAGGCATCTCCGACTCATAGCAGATTCGTGTACAACAGAACGAAACACTGCCCAGTCCTGTGCCAGCCTCACAATCCCTACCAGATTCTAAACCACCTTTTGAAAGAAGTGTGCTTCTGTCTTCTGAGTAATGTCACCCAGACCATCAAGTCACAGTATTTTCTCTGAGATTTTCACCTGGGAACACTTTTTGTCTGCAATAGAGCATCCCTAAGACTTTTGTCTAATAAAGGACAGTCCCGGGGTCCCTGGTTTCTACATGGTTAGAGAAGTAAAGTCAGCTACGTGAGGTACAAAGTTTGAACATGGATACATATTTACAATGGAATTCTACAGAAAAGGTTCTGAGTTGAATAAATGTATGGTCACTTCCTACCTATTCTGTATTTTTACATCAGGGAAGACATCAACATGGGCACTAAAAGCCCTAGGACATGTTTCACAGAGTTGCCCTCAACTTCCTGTAGTTCATTTCAGTAAGATGTGAGTTGGCTGGGGTCAGGGTTTTTGAAGACAAGAAGACTTCAGTTCAAATCCCAGTTCTGACTCTTATGAGCTGTGGGATCGCGAGCCAGTACCTCACTCTCCCTGAGCCTGGGTTTCCAGTTTTCTAAAATGGGGTAAACTGGTCTCTGCCTCACCAGGTTCTGAGTACAAAGCAAGATCCCACAGGCAAAGCATTTGGCACCGTGCCTGACAGTGTTGGCCCTTAATAAATGTGATCGTAGCTGCTTAAGGCAGCTCTCCTGCTTTGTCCCCATCACAGCTCCTGAGTCATTTGCTGTCCCAGGGGCAACAGAATCAATAACAAATCGTGACAACCCACCACCAGGTAGGGAGGTACTTAAACTCAACACATAAAAGCATGAAGCTGAAAGAGCTTCCACGTCCATCTCATCTGCCTCCTGTCCTCACTCTCCACCTGCCCATCTCATGCACACATCCCTAATTTTTGTCCCAGCTCAGACCCATCCTGTGTCTGAGCCCCCTTGCAATATCTGCCTGATTCATAGAGAATGAGACATCTGGTACATGACTAAGGGCATTTGAACATCACCACTTGAAAGCTAAGTGAATGATGACCTTTTTCTTAATCTCTTTGGCCCTCTGATGGTTCATGTGTAATGTGGGGATTATAGTAGAACCTACTTGAAAGAGTCAGCTGGGATAGAATAAGATTACATATATAAATCTTCTAATAACGAATCTTTTTGAAAATCCTGGCACATACACACGTGTACACACACACTTAATCAATTCACCGAAGCAATCATACTTTTCTCATGGATATTTAGTGAACATTTACAGAGGGCCAGACATGGCAAGAGACACAGAAAGAGTCAGATACAGCAGTTGCTGCTGCAGCATGGCATCTAACATTAATTGAGCACTTACTATGCCCCAGGCATGGTGGTTAGCTGTTATAGGCATTGTCTTATTTATTTTTTCCTCTGGGTTATTATTCTCATTTTACAAACAAGAGAACTAAAATTTAGGCAGCTCAGGTAACTACTTCTGTTCTAAATCCAAAACTGATCCTCTTAACCATTCCATCTCTCATCCCTGCCCAAAACATGTCCACAGTCAGTGAGGATGACAGCCACACCACCATCAAGGCAAAGTACCGGGAGAAGTTTGTACCAGAAGTAAAGGAGGGGAGGGATTGCAATTGGAGAATTCTAAGACAAGTCTGTGAAGTTGGGGCACAGCGGGTTAGAGGATGGGTTGAGCTTTAACCCATGGTCCCGAGGAGAGTGACAGCTTCCAGGAAGAAAGGAGCACAAGCTCAAAGGCCTTATTTCTAACCAGGGGCCCTGCAAGCACCCGATGGGGATATTCGAGCTTCCTCTGCCACATCCCTCTCCCAGGAGACACTGCAGCTCATTTGTGACTCTGGGTTTTCCTACAAATTAATAATAATTCAGTATTCCGTGATCATGTCACACTGAGCTGAGTGTACTGACTTATTTGTCAGGTTAACTCCACTAAATCGTTTTATTGTTATCACCATATTTACATGTGGTCAATCAGACAGGTTAAGGAACCTGCCCCAGATAGCACAGTTAGAAAGGAAAGGGCCTGGATTCAGATCCACACAGTCTAACGCCAGCACCTAAAATGTCACCCCAAGCTGGACTGTCTCCCTGTGGAAGAAAAAAAGGGAACTGCCTGTGAATCTTACCCAGTGGGCAGCTGTCATTTCAGGGAAACAGAGAGGCAGCCTAGCTCCCTGTTGTGTACAGGCAGTGAGAACCACCTGGGTCAGTGTGTGCACAGGGGCTGGGATGGGCTCAACGGCGGGCACCTGGAGGATGCCAGCATCATCTGTGCAGGTGAGGGGCTGTCACCTCCCAGGATGTCACCACAGTCACATTCAGCACCTACAGAACCCACTGAGCAACACATTACACATCAGCTCATAGACTTGGTGTGCTGATCTCTTCCAACCACCAGGTGCTGACGGTTCTCCGGCCCCCAGTCCCACTGCAGAGCCCGAAGCTGCACCTCCATCAGACATGCTCACAGGTTGGTCCAGCCGTGCTTGGTTGCTGCTTTGGGTAAACTTCTCCTTCTGAGAGTCGTTTTGTTAAGCCGTGGTAGAACTCCTCAAGGGCTGGAAGAGTGAACAACCTTTTCACCACACAGTCCAAGGGATATGTCCATGACAAGTCTGCAGACAAGAACAAACAGACATGGACACATCTGATGTTTTGCTGAGAGATGTTAGAAATATTTGTCTCCAGATAATTCGTGAGCTCTCATCTAATCCATGAGACTCTGGTGTCGTCTGCACGGGTGTGAGGCTGACCTCCCCAGGATGTCACTGCCTTTGGGTCTTTTCAGACATACTCAGCTCGTATTCTCAGAAGTCACTGAGTATTATTTTGCAAATAGCACTGCAGACCTTAGCACGTGGGTTTCTCTTGACCATCAGGTGCAGAGGACTCAGCAGGGCCCACTCCAACCACAGAGCCAGAAGCTGCCACTCCGTCCTACACACCATCAGGTGGGTCTGAATCCTGCTGGGTTAACTGTGACTGCTGCCGCTGGCAAGCTAGACATCCTTGCTTCTGGGCGAACTGAGTCAGGGACTGACACTGCATATTTGACTTTGTTCTTCAGTTTTAAAATACTTGTCTTTCTGAAGTGGGGTGTTGTTGTTACTGAGGTGCCATCTAACTGGTTCTGACCCAGCGACCCTGTGCACAACAGAGTGAAACACTGCCCAGTCCTGTGCCATTCTCACAATCACTGCTACCTTACAGCCCATTGTGGCAGCCACTGTGTCAGTCCATCTACTTGAGGGTCTTCTTATCTTTCACTGCCCCTCCACTTTACCAAGCATGATGTCCTTCTCCAGAGACCGGTCCTTCCTGATGTCATGTCCAGAGCACAGGAGACAAAACCTCTCCCTCCTCGCTTCTAAGGAGCACCCTGGCTGGACTTCCTCCAAGACAGATCTGGTCATTCTTCTGGCCGTCCAGGGTATATTAGACATTCTTTACCACCACCATAATTTAGATGCATCAGTTCTTCTTTGGTCTTCCTTATTCGTTGTCCAGCTTTTGTATGCTCATGAGGCAATTGAAAGTACTATGGCTTGGATC
This sequence comes from Orycteropus afer afer, assembly GCF_000298275.1. Lineage (NCBI taxonomy): Eukaryota > Metazoa > Chordata > Mammalia > Tubulidentata > Orycteropodidae > Orycteropus > Orycteropus afer. Next base: position 10,283,971 of record NW_006921625.1, on the reverse strand, counting down.
AAGTGCACCTTAGTCCTCAAAGTGACATCTTTGCTTTTTAACACTTTAAAGAGGTCTTTTGCTGAAGATTTGCCTAATGCAATACGTTGCTGCTTCAATGGGCATTGACTGTGGATCCAAGTCAATTCCTGGAGTGTTGTTTTTTGCCAGTGCCTTCAGTGCTGCTTGTACTTCTTCCTTGAATATCATCAGTTCTTCATCACATGCTACCGTCCAAAATGGTTGAATGTCGACTAATTCTTCCTGGTACAGTGATTCTGTGTTTCTTCCATCTTCTGCTGGTGTTTTCTGCATCATTCAATATTTTGCCCATAGACACCTTCAGTATTGCAACTCAAGGCTTGATTTTTTTTTCTTCAGTTCTTTCAGCTTGAGAAATACCAAGTGCGTTCTTCCCTTTAGACTTTATAAATCCAGATCTTTGCACGTTTTGTTATAATACTTTACTTTGTCTTCTTGAGCTGCCCTTTGATATCTTCTGTTTCAAGTGCTTTCACTTAATAATTTCTTCCATTCACTTTAGCTACTTCACATTGAACAGCGAGTTCCATCCCAGCTAGGTCATGGGTACCAGCTGCCAAGTTTGGGACTCACACTCTTCCCTTCACCTCAGACCAGCCAGCACCTTCTCTCACAACCTTCAATTTTTTCCTCTTAGGCTTTAGTGGTTGGTGCATAAATTTGAGTAATTGTTGTCAGTACTGGTCTTCCTTGTAGGTATATGGATGTTGTCCTATCACTGACCGTGTTGTCCTTCAGGCCAGATCTAGAAATGTTCTTTTTGACAATGAATGTGATGCCGTTCCTCTTCAGTTTGTCATTCCCAGCTATATGATTGTCTGATTCAGAACAGCCAGGACTGATCCATTTCAGCTCAACGTTGCCTAGGATAACTATCTTCAAGTGTTCCATTTCATTTGTGACAACTTCCAATTTTCCTAGATACCTACTTTTTGCATTCCATGTTTTTATTACTAGTGGATGTTTGCAGTTGTTCCTTCCCATTTTGAGTCATGCTGTAGCAAATAAAGGTCCTGAAGGCGTACTCCATCCATATTATTAAGGTCAACTTTACTTTGAGGAGGCAGCTCCTCCCCAGTCTTATTCTGAGTGTCTTCCAACCTGAGGGGCTTATCTTCTGTCTTTACATCAGATGATGTTCTACTGATATTCCTAAGGTTCTCACTGGCCATTTTGTTAGAAGTAGATTGTGAGGTTCCTCCTCCGAGCCTGTCTTAGACTGGAAGCCCTGCTGGAACCTGTCCACCATGGCTGACCCTGTTGGTATTTCAAATATCAATTGTGTAGCTTCCAGAATCACAGCAACATGCAAACCACCACAGTACAGCAGACAGGTGATTGGTGGAAGTCAGGAATGTCCTAATGATTAGGGATGCCACTGTTTGTGCCTGCTGACAGGTGATGGGCTATCTGCAACCACAGCCACGACACAGCTGGCAGCCCTGCACTCCACACTCACACCCCTGGCAGGTAAGTTCTTGGAAAATGAAGGAAGGAGCTAACATGTTGAACAACTAAAGTATAATGAGCAGAGAATCAGGTGCTTTTGTGTAACTGCATGTAATATTCACAATAAATCTACAAGCAAAACTACTTCAACCCACCTACCCCCCATTCATTTTCCTACAGTCAATTGACTAAGGAGCTCTGGTAGTGTAGTGATGAAAGCATTTGGCGGCTAACTGAAAGAGTGGTGGTTCGAACCCATGGGGCTTGGAAGAATGATGAGGCCGTCTGTTTCTGTAAAGATTTATAGCCTTGGAAACCCAATAGGGGTTGCTATGAGTTGGAATTGACTCAGTGGCAGTGAGTTTGGGTTTTTTGATGAGAGCCAATTGACTAGAAAGTGGTTAAGAAGTCAGGATTTGAGCACTTATCTCCCTAACCCCAAATGCATACAATTCCACATGCCCAGCTGGTTTGACAGTGCAGTATTCAGTCTGAGCATATTATCTGAACTGCTGAGTCCATTTCTTCATTAGCAAGAAGGAGATAGTAAGTGAACCAATCTTGAAGAACTGTTGTCAGGGTCAAATCACACCAAACTTGTAAAGCACTTTGCAATGTACTAAAACTTATGAAATATTAGTATTATTATTATATAATCATTATTGTCATTGTCATCCTCATCATCATTATTATCATCATTAAGGCTATTTTGTGTT
>NW_006921625.1:10274405-10279555 GCF_000298275.1 Orycteropus afer afer | reverse complement strand
CATAACAACAACAACACAACTCCTCATTAGAACAAGTATATAAGATTCCATGCTTCCTAAAATTCCATGCTTTTGACATACTCTAAGAAGGAAAAAACAAGTGATCACATGGACTGGCTGAATTATGTACATGCCGCTATGAAAGCAAGAGGTTGTTGTTGAAAACAGAGAAGTAGGTCCTGTAACAGCAGTTGAGGGGCACTTTTTTTCCTGATGTTTTATTACGAACATTTTCAAATAAATAGCAATGTTTGAAGACTTTATCATGAGCTCCTACCTAAATTCTATGATACGTTTATCTAGCCATCTATCCATTCCTCTGTTCAGCCATCAATCCATCTAATTTTTTATTACAGTTCTATTTACATGGCATAAAATTCAACCATTGTAAGACTATTTCATGAATTTTGGTGATTGTATACAGTTGTGTTGTCTCTTCCTAAGAGGCTTCCTCAAGCCATTGCAGAGGTCATCTCATCCTCCCCCCATGGATCTGCTGTGTGACCTTCTGTGCTGTGTTTGCATGAAGTCATGACAGTAGCATATGTGAGGAGAGGTCAGAGAAGAGAGAGAAGGTGGTCAACTGATGACCTCTCACGGAGCAGGCCAACTGGAGCCAATTGCCCATGAAATTTGCTTTCATTGATGGCCACTGAGGGTATGCTGGTTTGCCAGCACTTAGCAATGCCATGTTCTGGCCTAAATGGAAATCATTGGACTATGAAGACACTGGCCTTGGAATGCTAAATCCTCAGAGGAGGAGGCAGCCCTTGAAGTGGCTGTCTTCTCCAAATGTCTGACTGTTCCCTAATGACAGTCCCTCCTTTTCACCTATCACTAGCCCTTGTGAATCTACTTCCCACATCTACAGTGATATCTGCAGCTAAACACACATCTTCTTCTGCACCTCCAGGTAAGGCTGTAACTTACTAATCTTTTTTGTATTATAACTTCTGAACAACTTCATTCATTCAACAATGAAAGGCAATGACTGGCAGGTTGCTGTAAATCCTTCTAAAAAAGAGCCACTGCTAGATGGCCAGGACCAATTGCACCACCACACAGAGGACATGAGTGCAGTTCTTACACAGCCAGGTAATCTGATGTAGAAAAATGATCTATTTCCATTGACATTAGCAACACCTTTCGTTTGGGACTGAATCTAGGACAGGTGGACAGACAGACTGACAAGTAGATGGAGAAACAAATGAACAGACAGATGGATGAACAAGTGGACACAGAACATTATCAGTATTTGTGGGGGTTGGTTAGTGTAGATGATACAGGGCAATTTCTTCCCACTATGAGCTCTGGTGCTATAGTGGATAAGACATTTGGCTGCTAAGCAGAAGGTCAGCTGTTCAAACCCACCAGCTGCTCCATAGAAGGAAGATAGGGCAATCTACTTCTGTAAAGATTTACAGCCTCATAAACCCAATGAGGGTCACTATGAGTTGGAACTGACTCAATGGAAGTGAGTTTGGTTTTGGGTTTTATTAAAATTACAATTGAAGGTGGATGGGACATTGCCATCTTCATCTGCACAGAAGAGAGATTCCACAAAGGCTCAACCCTCATTGGGGAAAACTGAGGCAGTGCCTGACTCATTATAATAGTGATGTTTTTGTTACTTGTGCCACTCGAACAGAAACACCGTAGGTGAAATATCTTTAACAAACAAGAGTTTATTCTCTTATAATTTTGGAAGCTAGAAGTCTGAGTTCAACATGCCAGGCTCTAGGGCCTGGGTGAAAGCCCCTCAGCCTTGGGCTTCAGCTCTGCCTCTTGCTCCCAGCACACTGAAGCTAGAGGCTTTTCTTCACTCAGGCAGCAGCTGGCTGCTGAGGTTGACAAACCCGAGGTTGACAAACCCAAGGTCGACAAGTGAAAAGGCACAGTCCTGATATCACCCAAATAACATGGCAGGCCACTAATTCAAGTCCAGAAAAAGTCCCAAGATGAGCAGGGCATGGCAGGCTGCTGAACAATGACTTGACTACATGTAGGGTTCAAGCGTGCCAAAAAGCTAGAGACCTTCCTCAAAGTTGTTTCTTATATACTGGAAGCTGTCCACATCCCTAAGGCAACTACTCAGCTGCTCCAGTTGATTCCATCATGGAGTTAATTGCCAATCTCACCATGGGGAATAATTATATATAGCTGCCCAGCCACTCAACCAGGGCCAGTCACGTTGACCCACAATCTTAACTACCACACCTGACAAAAGTCAGGGCTACAGGACTCACCACCAAGGAGTAACTGGAAGGAAAGGTTCTGGCTGATGGTAGATACAGCTCTTGTGAGTAAGTCCATGTCCATGGTAGAATTCTCAGAAGACATGGAAGATGATTCAAAATTCCTACACTTTCATGCACTAATTTCCTAAATTTGTAAGACTTTTTTTAGTTTACACCTCTGATATTTCCTTAGATGCACTCACAAAGTAATGACCAATGAAACTTTTTTGGAGGGGAAAAAAAAAAAAGTGAAAAGGAGTGAATTACAAAATAGTAAACTGAATGATGTATAAAACTCAAACTCTAAAATATCTTCTCTCTGCATTTAGGAAAGTCTCAGTGTGGCGGCATTATTACTAATTCCTCTGGAGCGATTAGGAATCCCCTGCAGAATGAAATGTATGACAACATAACCTGTGTCTGGGAAATCAAGGCAGATGCTTCTGGTCATATACTGCTGGCATTTCCGTATCTTAAGTAAGTCCTAAGCATGCTACTTCAGTACATGGTGTATTTCAAAATTCCAATCATTTGCTCTTCTGAGTCTCATTAGCAAAATTATTTAAAATATGTAAAATGCTTATAATGTGAAAAATGCATTTTTAACCTTTATTTTGGGAGAGATACACAGGGGGTTGAAAAAATAGTACCTATAGTCCCACATGGGAGCTCTGGTAGCATAGTGCCTAAGGCACTTGACTGCTAACCAGAAGGCTGGTGGTTCAAACCCACCAGCCACTCCTCAGAAGGAAGATGGGGCAATCTACTTCCATAGTGATACTGCCTCGGAAACCCAAGGAAGAGTCGCTATGAGTCGGGTCTGACTCAGCGGCACATAACAACAACAACATAGTCCCATGTACCTGTCGCCTAACTTCTCCCGGTGGAGAAGACACATAACAAATCGAAGCCAGGAAGCTGACATGATACAGTACTGCTGGCTGGGCTGCAGATCTTACTCACTTTTCACCACTTTTCATTGGTGTTGTGGTTTGGGTGAAAGCTAACAGAGCACATTAGTGTTCCGTTCAGCATTTTATATACATTTTGTTTCATAACATTCGTTGCAATTCCCTCAATGTAACAGCCCTCTTCCTGCTTCCTCCCGGGGTTACCTGTTTGCACTTGTCCTTTTTTCCTGCTCCTTCCTCCCTTCTGAGCTTTATTTCTGGGCAAATGTTGCCTTTTTGGTCTCTTCTTACGGTTGATTATTATGAGAGGTTCATTCCTCACGGGTGTTATTGTTCACTTTATAGGCTTGTCTGTAGTTTGGCTGCAAGGTAATCACTGGGGCGGTCAGTTCTAGGTTTAAGGTGTGTCTAAAGGCCACAGTCACAGGGGTTCCACAAGTCTCTATCAGATCAGGAAGTCTGGTCTATTTTACAATTCTCAATTTTGTTCTACATTTTTTCCCATTCTTTCTAGGAGCTTCTTGTGGTCCCGATCAGAGCAGTTGGTAGTGGTAGCCAGACACCATCTAGTTCTACTGGGCTCAAAGTAGTGGAGGCTGAGGTTTGCATCATTAGTCCTTTGGATTCATTGTTTCCTTGAGTCTTTGATTTTCCCCACTCTTCTTTCCTCCAGACAGGGAGAGACCAATATTTGCATCTTAGATGACTGCTCGCTAGCTTTGAAGACCCCAGCTCTACTCACCACCAAAGGGTGTAGAACACTGTCTTTGTGAACTATGTCATGCCAATTGACTTAGCTGTCCCTGAGACTGTGGTCCTAAGCCTCCAAGGCCAGTGACTCATTCCCAAAAGGTGTTTGGTAATGGCTAAGAAGTTCTTATTTTGCCTCTGTTTGCTACACTATATACATGTATATATTACAACACATACCAATATGTGTGGTAGTTCTGGTAGCATAGTGCCTAAGGCATTTGACTGCTAACCAGAAGGCTGGAGGTTCAAACTCACCAGCCACTCCTCGGAAGGAAGGTTAAGCAATCTGCTTCCGTAGTGATACTGCCTCAGCAATCCAAGGAGGGGTCGCTATGAGTCAGGTCAGGTTTGATGGCACCTAACAACAACAACAACAACTAATATGTATGTAAAAACACCCTCTGCCAGTCCTACACAGGGTCATCAGTTTTTACATGCATGTACATATGTGTGGAAGGGGGTAGGTGTGTAATTCTATGCAACTTTATCCCATATACACATTCGTATACCCACCTCCCCAGTCAAGGTACACAACTGTTCCATTACCACAAAGAACTATCCTTCTACCATTTATATTCACAAACCCCCAGCTCCCATCTCTGTCCCTGATGACTACTAATTTGTTCTCCATCACAGTTTTGTCATTTTGAGAATGTTATATAAAGGGAATTATACAGTATGTAATCTTTGAGATTGACTTTTTAGATTCACCATAAGCCCTTGACATCCATCTTGTTGCTGCAGGATCGATAGTCCATTCTTTTTCATTGCTGAGATGTGGTCCATGAGCTGGATACTATAGTTGCTTAACTACTCCCCCATGACAGATGCTTGGGTTGCTTCCAGCTTTGGGTATTATGAATAAAGCTTCTGTGAAAATTCAGGTACAGGTTTTTGTATGAATATAAGTTTTCATTTCTCTGGGATAAATACCCAAGAATGCAATTCCTAGTTTGTATGATGAGTGCATGTTTAGCCTGTTAATAAAACTCCAGGCTACTTTCCAGAGTAGCTGTACTGTTTAGCTACCATTCTCACCAGCAATGCAGGAGAAAGCCAGTGTTTTGCCATCCTAATCTTTTACCATTGAGTTGATTTTCACTCATGGCAACCCCATATGTTGTACAGCAGAACTGCTCCATAGGGATAGCTACTCCCACTGGGTTTCCAAGGCCATAAACCTTTATGGAATTAGATCGCCCCATCTTTCTTCCATGGAGTGACTGGTGGATTTGAACTGCTGACTTTT
>NW_006921625.1:10260127-10261541 GCF_000298275.1 Orycteropus afer afer | reverse complement strand
CCATCTTGCCCCGCCCTTCTCTGTATGCTTTTTAAGGCTATGTGTAGGTATTTCTTTTTAAGTTATTGTAAATGACATCATTTTTTAAATTTTGACTTACATATGTTTGTTGCTAATATATAGAAATAACATAAAATAAATTTGTGTGCCTCCGAACATTTTAATTAAAATAAAGTTCAACTTCTATGCTCTAGATAGCTCTTTGTGTGCGTGTGTGCACACATGCACTAACATGCATGTATTGCTGTGGGAGAGTTCAGGCCTGCTGGTGGAAAATGCAGATTGCAGGGTTAACCCCAGATCTAATGAACCAGGACAACTTAGGTCTTAATGTAAAAATGTTCAAGGTTTGGTTTTCTTCATAGATGAATATGTTATGGAAATTAACTCCTAAGAACAATTTAAATTATTCATTACTTTTGAATTTTGGTTCATCAAAATGTGTCTTGGAATGGAGTGTTCATTTGGCTGAGGTGTGGAAATGATTTTCTGATACTAGCCCTAGTGGCAACTGGGCAAAACTTCACAATGCAGAGCAATGTTGACAAAGTCAGACAACTTCTGGAGAGAGAGCTGGACCAATTTGGTATTCCACTTCCTCCTAGGGAGGTGGGATACCAAAAGCTTGCAAATGGGTTTGGACCTGAGACCATGTCCTCTGGGCATGTGAGGGACTACAAGGTAAACCTGGCCCTAATTACCTTGACCCTTCCCTTGGCCGGGCTATGAGGTACCCTGTGGTCCCTAGCTGTTCAGAGGCCCTCAGCAGGGGCAAAAGAAAAAAGAAACCAAATTCACTGCTGTTGAGTCAGATCCAACTCATAGCGACCCCTCCTTGGGTTTCAAAGGCCGTATCACCACGGAAGTAGATTGCCCAGTCTTCCTTCCAAGGAATGGCTGGTGGGTTTGAACCCCCAGCCTTCTGGTTAGCAGTCAGTTACCTTATGCACTACACCACCAGAGCTCCTACCTAGTATTTCAGCCTCCTGCCTTCTCTTCTGGTTAAAATCCCACTCCCTTAAGGCAATGGCTCTCAGAGAGAAAAAGGAGGGTAAAAGAAGTCTCTTCTAGTGTTTTAACCTGTCCCCAACTTTTGTAGTGAAGAGGTAGAGATCTCTCCCACAACATGCCTCTGAGATCTTCTGTTGTGAAGACTAGGAGGCCCCTGTGGGTGTTTGCCTCCACAGCCTTGACTGCACCAATGAATATTTTGAAATCCTGGATGGCCCGCCATCCTCAGCAAAGTCTCTGGGGAAGATCTGTGCTGGCTCCTATCTCACCTATGCATCCTCCTCCAGCTCAATGACCCTCGTGTACTTCCGAAGCTTCAACAACATCGGCAAAAACTTCATTGCTTATTATTACTCCACAGCCAAAGGTAAGAATGGAGGGTGAGAGCAACAGCTGTAGAGCC
>NW_006921625.1:10253470-10258962 GCF_000298275.1 Orycteropus afer afer | reverse complement strand
GCAACCTAGAGGGAGACCTAAGACAAATACATGAGATGCAATTAGAAGACATTTAAAAAGTACTAAACTAACACAAACAAACACATCGAACAAATACAGTAAATTAGCACACGCTCAGCAAAAGCAATCAGAAAGGGAAGAGGGCACATAGGCTACGATTATTAAGAAAAATATCAGGGAAAGAAAAATATCAGGGAAAGACAGCCTTGGACTTGGCTTTACAACTGGGTAGACTGTGGGTTCCCTGGGTCACTCAAATGGTTTACACTCAGCTACTAACTGAAAAGTTGGCTGTTCGAATCCACTCAGCAGTGCCATAGAACACAGGCCTGGTGATCTACTTCCATGGAAAATTGCGCCGTTGAAAAGCCTGTGGAACACAGTCTACTCTGACACCCATGGTGTTGCCACGAGTCGGAATCAACTTGACGGCATCAGGGAGACAGCGGGCAGAGCAATGGGAAGGGCACAGTGGTAGAGGAGGTGATCTGAGCAGCAGTAGAGAGATGGGATATATTGGTGCAAGGTGAGCAGGTGGACAGAAGCTAAGCCAAGCATTTCTGTTGTGCAGTAGTAGGCTAGGTAATAATAACAACAGTGGTGAAAACAACAGGTAACATTCCCTGAAGCCCTATGCTGCACCAGGCAGCATTTCAAGCACATTACCGGTATTAACTCATGTAATCCATACACAAAGCCATGGTTCTTCCCTTTTCACAGATAAAGAAGCTGAGCTTAAGAGGCTCAGCAGGTTTCCCCAGGTCACCCCACAATGGGTCCTGTACTATATTTACCACTAAACGAAAAGAGGCAGAGCTCATGGGAGTATAAATGACCAGCACCCACTTTGTCCAGGATGTTGTCTGGAGCAGTCCCCTACTCTTCTAACAAGGACCAGGGGGACAATGGCCATTGATCAAGTTTGGGAAACATGTTATACAACACAGAGGAGATGCTTTATGACACAGGTGGAGGAAAGCCACCCTGGTGGGCACTGAGCAAGGACTGACCATGGTTTCCTTGTGTTCACAGAGGCGGTTTCACAGAGCCCACATCTAATCGGTGAGTCCCATCTAACGTTTTCATGCTTCTGTCTTCCTCCGTCCCACTCCCTGTACTCTTACTGTCCTTTGTTGATCTCTCATTCTATGTGAATCTTTGTGAATTCTATGTGAATCGAGTAGCACTGAGAGATTCTGTCTGCATGATTTTGTACAAGGATAATGCCCATTCATACTAGAACCAAGTCACACATGTCAACAACTGGATCATGCATATTGATCACCTTTATTTGATTCCTAAGTTTTGTCCTTGATGGAGACTATGAGATTCATCTAATTAGAATTCTCCACATTCAGGAAAAGTTGATGAGTTGGAAGCAAACAGATGAGGCTTGGTTTGGGTTACAAACAGATGGCTGTTTGGTTTTCCCAGAAGGACAATGATTGGAAATGCTTACATTTCTAATGCAAGATAACACAATTGAAATTTTACTCTATTTCCAGAGGATCTTTGCTGGCACAGTAGTTAAAGCATTTGGCTGCTAACCAAAAGATCAGTGGTTTAAATCCACCAGTTGCTTCATGGAAGAAAGATGAGGCAATCTGCTTCTGTGAAGATATACAGCTTTGGCAACCCTATGGGACCATTCTACTCTGTCCTATAGGATCACTATGAGTCAGAATTGACTCAGTGGCAGTGGGTTTGGCTTTTTGGTTTGAGGATGGAAGAGAATGCCTTTCTGTTGGATCCCCTACTCATAAGAAACACCAAAATTCACATGGAAAGAGTTTGATTCAAACTTATGATTATTATAAAGAATATGGGGAGAATGAGTCAGTCACAATCTTGACACTTAATGGAGACAATGTTAGAATGCTGCCCCATCTCGATTTGCCAAAATCCTTACGAGTGTTTCTTCTTGTACCCACAGCCATCTCAGCAGTAACACCTAAGACAGTGACAGCAAGACCAGGTAAGCCCTGGGAACACCTCCCTTCACTATCAAATGAACTTCCTCTCAGCACCTGCCCTTCGCCTGCTTCATGAGTGGAAACTGGACCAATTACTGTTGACTGCAGTCAACTCTACTAAAACTTTTAGGACCACTCAAAACCACTGGGATCCTTTGGTTTTGTAATCCTAGGATGAGCAAAGTTCATCCTATGCCTAATCTCAGAGCTTGGGAACCTTCAAGTGCCTCTGGTGGGATTCTTTCCTTCCTTTATATGGAGGTCCTGTAGTGTAGTGCCTAAGGCATGTGACTGCTAACCAGAAGGCTGGCAGTTCAAACCCATCAGCCACTCCTTGCAAGGAAGGTTGGGCAATCTACTTCCTTAGTGATACTGCCTTGGGAACCCCGAGGAGGGGTCGCTATGAGTCGGGTCCAACTCCACAGCAGTGGGTTTGGTTTTTTGTTTCGGACCATACTTAGCTTTCCATTAGTCATTGCTGACAGACTCTTCCCCAGTGAGCAGAGTGTCAGAGTCATTTTGGAGGCAGTGAGATAGTGTAGCAGGGAAAAAGGAGAGGACTCTGGAGTCAGCAGACCTGAGTTTAGATCTGTTCCTCACCAGCTGTGGGATTTGGGGTGTGTTGTTTTGCTTCTCCGACCTTCAGGGCCTCGTAGATAGTACTGGTATACTGAGAGTCTCCTCCTTACCTTCCTGAGTTATTGTAAGGATGAAGATACATACACACACACAGATGCACACACATCTGCTTCATATAGTCACAAATCACTATACAAATGATTTACAGTGTTTTTCTGCATTTAGCCAAAATAGATTGGCACATGCCTCTGGCAAAATAGATAGCTAGTTAAAGGAGTTTTTTAGGCTAAATATTCTTTTGGTAATCTTAATGATGTATTGGCTTCCATCTTGGAGCTTGATTCAGTGACTGACTCTCTTACCAGAGTCTCCATCTCTAATAGTTATGGAGGGGCAGGGGGCTCCACCAGCTCATGGGAAGTGGGCAGGGCCCCCAGAGGACAGGACTTACCAAGTTTCTGTCCCCAGGAGACTGGCCAGAGCTGCGGCTGGTGGGTGGCTCAGGTCAATGCTCGGGCCGCGTGGAGGTCCTCCACCAAGGGACCTGGGGCACCGTGTGTGACGACTTGTGGGACCTGAATGAAGCCGAAGTCGTGTGCCACCAGCTGGAGTGTGGTCGGGCCATGTCTGCCCTTGGGAAGGCCCACTTTGGCCCAGGTTCAGGGGACATCCTCCTGGACAACCTCCAGTGCGCTGGTGTGGAGCACCACCTGGGCCAGTGTGCCCACTCAGGCTGGTCGGAGCACAACTGTGGCCACCACGAGGACGCTGGTGTCATCTGCTCAGGTAACTCCCCTCTCTGACAGTCACCTCCACTCCCAAAGTGCTTCAAGATCTTCTAGTGTTCAGAGTCAGCTAAGAACAAAGACAGGCTCCTCAGACATGGAGCATTCAATGTTAGGCCTTATCTATTCTGCCTTGGTTACATATTCAAGGTTATAACTGCTAGCCTTTCAGAAGAAAACCTTCTAATCTGGTAGTAAGAATTACCAAAAGAATATGTGCTTTACTCAGTCTAGACATGTGCAAGGAGCATGTTTTCTTATGGGCATTTTTAAGGAGTTTATATAAAGACCTTTCATTTACAGAGGTAGGCTGATATAGTGAGACTGGGGCAGATTCAGGGCCAGCCCAGGCTAAGATGCACCTTGGAGCCAGGCCTACTGGATGGCGCTTACACTCCTGGAGCCTCAGTGTCTTTATTACTAAAACTAGGAGATGAGTTGCTTTTTTTGCAGGGTTGCCGAAAGGATTAGATGTGTCTTTGTAAAACACTACATAGTACCTGAGAAAGAGTTGTTGTTGTTAGGTGCCATTGAGTGCATTGTAACTGACAGTGACCCCCATGTACAACAGAAGGAAACGCTTCCCAGTCCTGCACCATCCTCACAATCATTGCTACATTTAAGCCCATTGTTGTAGCCACTGAGTCAATCCATCTCGTTGAGGGTCTTCCTCTTTTTCGTTGACCCTCTACTTTACCAAGCATGATATTCTTCTCCAGGGACTGGCCCCTCCTGATAACACATCCCAAGTCCATGAGATGAAGTCTCACCATCCTCACTTCTAAGGAGCATTCTGGCTGTACTTCTTCCATGTCAGATTTGTTTGTTCTTCTGGCGGTCCATGGTACATTCAATGTTCTTCACCAACACTATAATTCAAGTGCATCCATTCTTCTTTGATCTTCCTTATCCATTGTCCAGCTCCACATGCATATGAGACAATCAAAAATACCATGGCTTTGGTCAGACACACATTAGTCCTCAAAGTAACATCTTTGCTTTTTAATACTTTGAAGAAGTCTTTTGCAGCAGATTCGCCCAAGCAATACATTGTTTGATTTCTTGACTGCTGCTTCCATGGACATTGGTTGTGGATCCAAATAAAATGAAATCCTTGACAACTTCAGTCTTTTCTCCATTTATCATGAGGTTGCTTCTTGCTCCAGGAGGGAGGATTTTTGTTTTCTTTATGTTGAAATGTAATCCATACTGAAGGCTGTAGTTTTCAATCTCCATCAGCAAGTGCTTCAAGTCCTCTTCACTTTCAGCAAGGTTGTGTCATTTGCACAGCATACTTTGTTAATGAGTCTACCTCCAATCCTGATGTTGCAGTCTTCTCCATATAGTCCATGTATATGAGAAAGAGTGGAGGCTGCATATTCAGTAATTTTTACTACCGTTTTCCTCAATCAATCATACCACCAAGCAAATCAGTGAATTAAAATGACTAATTTTAATTGCCTTGTGACAATGTTTTTTAATGTTTTGAATTTACTCATGTATAAACAATTAACTTGGAGTAAGTTAGTCATCTTGGCAATGTCTACTAACATCCTTCACAATAATGAGGAGCCCTTTGGTAAACGGTTATGATGTATGATGTAGCTTGAAGAATCAATAGCTTTAGCTCACAGTGGTGCGGGGCATAGAGTTGCCCCTGTGAGAAGCAGGTCAGTTGCATATCAATACCTGCCATCTGCAACATTTAATTTGAGGTATATATTTAAAGCCATTGTTTTGTTTGTTGGCACATTCATGTTTCTGTTTACTTTGTGGCATTGGTTATGTGTGACACATCTAACCAAGCTACAGCCTCATGGACTATGTTATTCTCTAGATTCAGATATTCTGAAGGATGGTTGTGTAAATCTAAGGTGCCCCCCAAAGATTCCCCAAAGTGAAACTCAACAGCTACAAAACCCATGGTCTATGTCAGATCATCTGAAATGCTCCCTTCATTCTGGGTGGCCATCCTGTTGTCCGATTTCCCATGATGCAGAACCAAGAACGGAGAGATCCTTAATCTTATTTTGCTACATGAATCTGGTTCTCCCAGTACTATATTATTTAACCATTTCATGACCTATGGGATATATATTACCCACCCACATTTTCAGCCTTTCAGTGTTCTTGGGAAATTGTTATCCCAGGTGTT
>NW_006921625.1:10248700-10252740 GCF_000298275.1 Orycteropus afer afer | reverse complement strand
GTTCAAACCCACCAGCCACTCCTCGGAAGGAAGGTTGGGCAATCTACTTCCGTAGTGATACCACCTGGGAAACCCAAGGAGGGGTCGCTATGAGTCTGATCTGACTCGACAGCAATGGGTATTTTTAAGGGCCATACTCTCAGGGGTTCTGACCAGAAAGTCTAATCTTTTTTTTATGATTTTGAGTTTTATTCCACATTTCTATCTCACCCTATCCAGAACCTTCTAATGTGACCCCAAAGGGACCAACTTTTCCCATATTGTATCATAGACACTCATGAAGATGTCATTTAAACATGTGTCACTAGTTATTAAGGTTAGTATCTCTCAAAAATGACTGATGCATTTATCCTCTCTATCAACAGATGCTGAGGAGTCAGTTATTAACAATCCAGGTGGGTCACACCTTTTGCTGGTGGGAGATGGGAAAGATTAACTGTCACCTGTTTGGGGTATTGCCTGGAGCTTCCAGGAGCTCTCATAGCATAGTGCCTAAGGCATTTGACTGCTAACTAGAAGGCTGGTGGTTCAAACCCACCAGCCACTCCTCAGAAGGAAGATTGCTGATTTACTTCTGTAGTGATACTGCCTCAGAAACCCAAGGAGGGGTCACTATGAGCTAAAATTGACTCGACAGCAGTGATTTCTTTTTAGTTTATTTATGGTTCCAGCTCTAAGTTCACTCCCTGTCTAAACTGCAGAGATTTTCATGCTATTGAGATACCATTAGAAAGTCTTCTTTGGAATTATTTTTATTTTTCACATGTGATGATTGCTTTGTGGAGTTTTCTATACTGTCCACATTTTTCAGAAGTACGGGCAGGAGTGAAATGGCATTTCAGGGTCTCTCTGCATAGGCGGGACCCTTTGGCTCAACTCTTCCCTGACCAGGCTTTTCTCACATTTTTGAGAGATGTCTCCCCAGATCCCTCCTCTCTATCATTCTCTTCACAGCCTCTTGCTCTTCTCCTTCCCCTGTCACAATGTGGAGGAGTGCATTGTCCTAGTGTCCATCCTTGACTGATAAATAGACTCTAGGCTCTGGTAGCACAGTGCCTAAGGCACTTGACCACTAACCAGAAGGCTGGCAGTTCAAACCCACCAGCCACTCCTCGGAAGGAAGGTGGGGCAATCTACTTCTGTAGTGATACTGCCTCGGAAACCCAAGGAGGGGTCGCTATGAGTCGGGTCCTACTCGACGGCACACAACAACAACAACAACAAAGGCTCCATGAGGAGTCCCTGGTTGAAGGTTCGAGCCTACCCAGAGGCACCTCAGAAGAAAGGCCTGGTGATCTTCCAATCAGCCATTGAACCCCATGAAGCACAGTTCCACTCTGACATGAGGTCACCATGAGTCAGAATTAACCCAACAGCAATTGGTTACAACTCCGTAAAGACAGGAATCTTATCTCTTCAATTCACAGCTGTAATATTGTGTCTAACATGAAAGACTTAAAAAATAAACTAAATTAGCTGAAGACAACATACCTGGTGACTCACAAGCACATGAGAAATGATGACCAAGCCCCACGGCCCAAGACCAGGGCCTGTCCCACCTTCCCCTCCCCCATAGCCTTGTTTCCCTCGAGGCCTGGTGCTGGTGGACCTCAGGCAAGGTCCTTCAGGAACTCATCCATCACATCTCTGTCTGCAGGGGACTGGCCGGAGCTGCTGCTGGTGGGCGGGTCGGGCCGGTGCTCCGGCCGTGTGGAGGTCCTGCACCAAGGAACCTGGGGTACTGTGTGTGACGACCTGTGGGACCTGCGTGAAGCTGAGGTGGTGTGCCGACAGCTCCGGTGTGGGCAAGCTGTCTCTAGCCTCGGCGAGGCCCACTTTGGCCCAGGTTCAGGGGACATCCTCCTGGACAACGTCCAGTGCTCAGGGGTGGAACGCTACCTGGGCCAGTGCGCCCACTCGGGCTGGTCAGAGCACAACTGTGGCCACCACGAGGACGCCGGTGTCATCTGCTCAGGTAACTCCCCTCTCAGGCGTTGGTTTCTTGTGTTGCAGTTGAAGACATTTTGCAATGGATCCTGGATGGATTTGCCATCCACCATCCACCTGCTCTTTCTTGCATGACAGCCCTCCAGCTTCCACTCTGAGCTGGCCCTGGGCTCAAGGCTTCCGTGCCCTGGCATCTCCCAGGGTTGAACAGAGAAGGTCTAGAACTTTAATGTGCACAGCACTGCCTGGGGTATTACTAGTGCAGATTCCAGGGCCCCAGCCCCAGAAACTGTGATTGACTATGCTCGGAAAGGGGGGCAGACATCTGCATTTTGACAAGTAGTCCAGGTGATTCTGCAAAGGAGGGGACGAGGGAAATCTGAGCCTGCCTGCTGTGCGGCAGAGTCCGTTCAGCTGAGGTGCCTCCTCCTCCAAGACCAAGAGCCCTGTCTGAAGGAAGTCTGGAGCTGCCCAGTGGGGAGTCCTAGTGTTCCGGCAGAAAGGCCATTGTCTTCTGCCCTTCACTCCCACCTACAACCTTATCACCTCAGCTTCCTCATGCTTCAGAGTCACTAAAGACAGTGACCTCTTGTCTTTCTTTGTGCATACAGATGCGGAAGACCTGCCTCCTCCCACCCCTCCAGGTATGTCCACATTTGCTCTGGTCCAGGCAACCTTCTGATGATGATGATGACAGCAAGTACTTACAAATGCTAAGAAGCACATACTGCTCTGAGCCTTTCATGTATTTAACCCTCTAAATAACCCTTGGAAGTAGATACTCTGATCATTCCCATTTTCCAGATAGGTAAACTGAGACATAGAGAGTTAGCAATGTACTCATAGCTAGCCAGTCTTGTTGAACCCAGTCTGTTGGTGCCCTTGGCCACCATACTATACTGCCTTCCAACCTCATCTACCACACCCACCCGTACACTGGTCCCAGCTGCACAAGAAACAGGTGAAAGTGGAACAAATATGGAGAGGCGTTTTGCTCAGATTATTGCTAATCCTCAGGACAATCCTGCAAAATAATATTATATTATGTGTTTTACAAAAGAGAAATTTGAGACTCAGAAAGGTTAGGTAACTTTCCCCAGACCACTCAGCAAGTAAATGGAGCAAAGCTGGACACCAATCAGTGTGGCTCCAGAGTCCTTGCTGTTTGGAGCCTATGATTTTTGCCTGTTTTCAAAGATCTGATCATTTGAAGACTGAATGGTATTGATCTGTAATAAAGACTAAAGGTCAGAAGAACCCAGTGACACATGGAGCATAAATTCTGAAATGAAGCTGGAGGTGAATGAAATGGATTTTGTTTCATTGCGATGGAGGAGGCATCCGTAGGCCTAATGCTAGCCATTCTGCATGAATTAATTTAGTTAATCCTCACAGCTAAGGATTAGGGAGGGCAAGCAGCCTGGCCAAGATAATTCAGATAAAAAGCAGCCGAACTAAAGTTAACAAACCCTGTCTCTGGCCGTTTGGATGCAGCTGGCTGTCCCCGCACTGCTTCAGAAAACACATGCAGGTCACCCACTGGCAGAAGCATCTCTAGGGTGTTTGCCTGGAGAAGGTCTTGATGTGTCTGGGAGTTCTGGAGGACAGGCCAAGTGTATGGGTTGGAGGCCTGAGTGAGAGGAGAGGGCTGTCTAACGTTAAGGGGTCAGGGGCAGTAGATATTCAAATGAAGGTGCATCGGGAGTTTTCTCATTTTATGTAACTCAGCTAAATGAAAAGTTGTGTGGATGATGGGAAGATAAGAGAGGCAATGTTGAGTGGAAGGACCTATGATGGTTGTCTATTGCTCCCCTAAAACGTAATGGTTTAAAACAATAAATAACGTTTTAATTGTAGGTCATGGTTTTGTGGGTCAGGAATGTGGGCAGGACTCAACTGGGAGATTCTTCTGCCCATCATCACACTGTGGCATCATTCTGTGTTATCCATCTGGTGGCGGGCCTGGTCTGAAGAGTCCATGATGGCTTCAGTCGCATGCCTGTTGTCTTGGTGGGGACTGAGCTGGACTCAGACCGGATCCTCTTTCTTTCCATGTGGTCTTGAAGCCTCTTCTGTCAGAGTAGTTAATCTTC
>NW_006921625.1:10234627-10247620 GCF_000298275.1 Orycteropus afer afer | reverse complement strand
AATTTTCTCCTTACACATGTGCATGCAGCCCCTCTCTGTCTCCCCTTCCCACGCTCTCACCGTAGAAAAACACTGTCTCTCCTAGCAAGGTAGAGTCCTCCCCCTGTAAAAGGAGAAGACAGTGAACGGAAAGGACACATACAACACTTTCTTTGTAAGAATTAGAGTGGAGACTCCCTCCCAAAGAGCGGTGAGGCTACAGATCAATTCAGACAGCGTGTGTGGGTGGCCACCCATTCCCATTGCTGTGGGAGCAGCAGGGATGCACGGGGCACGTCCTGACGCCCTTTCTCCTGTTGTTTCAGGAGGAAGCAGCTCTTGTGGAGGAGTCATTTCTAGTCTCTCTGGCTCCTTTTCCAGTCCGCGGTATCCGGAAAGCTACCCAACAGACGTGCAGTGCGTTTGGGAGATCCACGTGGACCAGAAATTCCGCATAGAGCTCCTGATTCCAAGTTTGAAGTAGGAAAATGTTCCTTATCTAATAGGGATATTGGCCTGTAAGGTCACAGTAAAGATACTTCCTTTAGTGGGAAACGTTAAGGGGCAAGATGAGAAGAACCTAGAATTCCATAGATTTTCCAGGTTGACTTTCAAGTGAATTTTTTAGTGCGTGCTGTGAGTTACCTATAGGCTGAAAATTCAACACCTGAGGGTTTTTTTCCTTACCATATTTGGTTTAACCTTACATTGATCATTCTTCTTTCTAAACATTCACAAAAATCCTCCTTACTGGCTTTGCCCTTGTATACTGCATACCATTATTTTCCTCTTAGGCTTTCTTCTTCCCTTGTCCTTCCCAGTCACTACCATTTTTTATCTCCATGACATACAATAGCTGGCCCTGTTTTGCACTGGCTGTGTACCCAGCCAGTGTACTGTATACTTCATACTCACTGCCCCATTTCAGGGTCATTACAGCCCTGTGAGATAGGCGCCCTAGTCATCCCCATTGAAGAGATTCAGAAGCTGAGGCTAAGCGAAGTTAACTGCCTTGCCTAAGGCTAAATCGTCTAGAACTGGCGAAGCCCCAGCTCTTCACCCACGCGTGCCTCTGTACAGGTAGCCTGCCCAAAGCCCTTCTTCTTTTTGTGGTTCACACACATCATGTTACACACACAGCAATACTGTGGCACACTATGACAACCCAGCTTATGACATGCCCTGAATTGTTGTTCAGTCATGACTATACAAAGGTCATGAAGTCAGACATGACCTAAGCCAAAGAAGGCCCTAGAAACATGTTATCTCTGTTAATATGAAAACTCTAAGGACACAATTAGCCCATCAGATGAGAACTTTGAACTCACAGCTCCAAAGTCTGTGCATCACCCATTCTTCAAAAGTACCACTCACAGACCAAACCAAAACCAGACACGTTACCACAGAGTCAACTCTGACTCAAGGCATAGAGATATAGAGTAACATTTTAATTGCTGTTAAAAAGTTGTAATCATGAACCTCACACTTTCCTCCAGCAAAGAAAATAAAAGTTCTGAAAATAAGGCGGGTGAGAAATTTAATTCATATTTTATATGTTAATGTGTAGTTTGAAACATAATCCAAATATCCAATTCCTATGATTGTCATAAGGAGCTCTGGTGGCATAGTGGGTAAAGCATTTGGCTGCTAACCAGAAGGCCGATGGTTCAAACCCACCAGCTCCTCTGTGGGTGGAAGATGAGGCAAATTCCTTCCATGAAGATTTACAGCCTCGGACACCCAGTGGGGGTTGCTGTGAGTCGAAATTGACTCAATGGCAGTGGGTGAGCTTGTTACGATCATCATAAAACTCCCTGGCTGGCACAAATGGTTTATGCTCACCTGCTAAGCTAGAGGTTGATGGTTTGAACCCACCCAGCGGCACCATGAAAGAAAGCCCTGACTATCTGCTTCCATAAAGGACTTCCTTTATGGAAGCCAAGAAGGCCCCGTGGAGACCAGTCTCCTGTGTGACACATGGAGTCTCTGGGAGTCAGAATTGGCTCGACAGCAGCATCTGTGGTTTTGGTTTGGTTTATGAGCATCACACTTTCTAAGCTTTTAGGATCTAGAATGTTTCTAACCTGCCACTAACCCTCCACTTCTGTTCCCTCCAGATTGGAAGATATCCTTGGCTGTCCCTATGACTGGGTTGAAATCTTCGATGGGCCCAGGATTGCCTCCCTCTCCATGGGGAAGTTCTGTGCCCCAGCCACTGTGGCCTTTTTCTCCTCCGCAGACATCATGACGGTGGTGTTCCGAAGTGACTCAATGATAACCAACGTTGGCTTTTACGCTCTGTTCAATGCCATCCCACAGAGCGAAAGGGAGTCAGGTAGGAAGACTGAGTAGTTTTTGGTCTTTAAAAGATGGAACAACTTCCTAATGTGAGGGACTCATCTAGTAGCAGATGTTGGCGTTTAGTTTTAAACATCCCCACATTTAATCATCCCTGTTCCATAGCTCCTAGCTTTTCCCACTAAGAAGGTCACATGGGCAGCTGAAATAAGTCACCCACGTCCAGCCTGGATGTAAATATCCAGACCACTCGTCTTCATGGGGAAAAGCTGTATGCTATGAAGGGTCTAAGAATCCCTGGTGGCACAATGCTGAAGCACTCAGCTGCTAACTGAAAGGTGGGGTGGTTTGACTCCACCAGCTTCTATGTGAAAGAAAAGACCTAGTGACCTACTCCTGTAACGATGTACAGCCTGGGAGAAACCCTGTGGGGCAGTTCTACTCCATTCTATAGGGTCGCTATGAGTCAGAATTGACTCAGTGGCACACAACATGAAGGGTCTTGGGGTTGCATCTGCCACCAGTAGCCATGTGAAGACTATCCAGAGTGTTGAAAGCTGGAAGGTAAACTCTCCCCTGAGAAGAACGCACTTCCCTCCATCAGCTGGCCCATATTTTGCATGCATTGGACCCTGGACCCACCCAAGTGAGAGGCTCAGGAACTCCTATCAGCCATGGCCTTCAAGGCAGTCATTCCAGACTCAGGCCAAATCTGCTCCCTGCAGCACACTGCCTGATAGTCATGAGACCTCTGATGCTTGGGGCTGATTCCGACCCATCCCAACTCCCACTGGGTTTCCAGGGCTGTAACTCTTGTAGGCCACCTAGAAACCGGGCCATTAGTTCCTGGCTGCAGTTTTGGCTGTGATCTTTTTCTGAGTAAAGGCATTCCTTGTATGTTTAACCTTCAAAGTATGCTGGAGACTCTGTCCTGGGGAGACACAGGAAGTGCCAACTTTGAAATGCAGACCATGCATTGGCTTAAGGCCGTATTTGCTCACCCAACAATATTTCCTGTGGTCCTACTAAGTTCTTGGGATTTGGGTAAGCAGAACAGTTCCTTGCCTTCATGGAGTTTACATTTATGTGGGGGTGGGAGTCAAGACACAAGAAACAAATCAATAAACAGGATGATGTTGGTAGTGGTGGGGCTGGGAATAAAAAACCAGGTGGCACATTTGAGGGTGCCAGGCTGGAGGAGGTGCTGCTGTGAGTTGGATGGGAATGCATGGCCTCTGAGGAGTGTACGAGATGAACAAGGAAGGGGAAAAAGAAGGAAAAAGAGTTGGGCATGCTGGAAAACCAGAAGGAAGGCCAGTGTGACGGAGCCAAGAGTGTGGGTACAATGAAGAAGGGCCATCCCGGGGATGTCTCTAGGACACGACAGACAATTGCAACTGGTCACAGCCAATCAGCCCAGAAATTTCCATTCCCATTGGCTCTATGGAGTCACATTCAGTCTGTGGCCTGTGTGCCTTTCAGGAGCTTACATTTCACTTAACCAAGCACAATGGACACATCCAAAAAATCAGCTTGGAACCCATTTCCCTAGAAACCAGCACTATAACTCAGAGAAAAATCTGCACCACGTGGCAAGATCTGCAGCAACCAGTATGTGGTGGCCGTGAGAGGTGTGAAAGGAAACCGAGGCCCAAGGAGATGGAGCAACTTATCCAAGTTTACATACCTAGGAAGAAGTAGAGCTGAGATTAAATCCACCTCAGTCTCACTGTAAAGCTCTTAAGCCCAGCCTGTTATGAAATCAACACAACTTTAAGTCTTGGCTCTTATGTTGGCCTTGGCCACAAATTTGGGAGGTAGAAATCACTTTCTACTTAAAACTCCCTGTTTTAGGCTGGGTTTTCTAGAGGAGCAAAACCAGTGAAGCATATATGTTAATCTATAGAGATATTTGTTTCAAGGAAATGGCTCCCACAGCTGTGGAGTCTGGCAAGTCCCAAATCCATGGGTCAGGTGTCAGGCTGGAGGCATCTCCTGACTCACATGGTTGCAATGGCTGATGAACCCAAGATCAGCAGGTCCGGCAGCAGGCTGCTGGCTCATGGGGTTGTGGGAGAGAGGTGAATCCCAGGGTCAGGCAGCAGGTTTCTGGTTCACATCTCAAGAACCAGAGATCAGAGGATGATGAGTCAGAGGCAGGATTGAGAGTAAGAGATTTGCCAGAACAGCTACGTATATTGGATGCAGGTCACACCCCCAGGGAACTCCCCTTTCAACTGATTGGCTGCTCACATCAGAGCTCAAAATGAAAGATGATTACATAGTGTCTTCCAAACCACTAAGAATCATGGCCTAACTGTACTGGCACATAACTTTAACCATCACATTCCCCAAACTCAAAAATAAAATTCTGCTCTGTTTAGAAGATGGACCAGTGCTGCGGCTGGTGGGCAGCTCAGGCCAGTGCTCAGGCCGCGTAGAAGTTCTCCACCAAGGGGCCTGGGGCACTGTGTGTGATGACCTCTGGGACCTGAATGAAGCTGAGGTCGTGTGCCGACAGCTCGGGTGTGGACGGGCCATCGCTGCCCCTGGGAAGGCCCACTTTGGTCCAGGCTCTGGAGACATCCTCCTGGACAACATTCAGTGTTCAGGAAGTGAGAACCACCTTGGCCAGTGCCCCAGCTCTGGCTGGTCAGACCACAACTGCAGCCACCATGAAGATGCCAGCGTTGTCTGCTCAGGTAGCCTCTTGTCCCATAGTTGGATTCCTGATACTGGTGTCTTAGTGATGGCTGGAGACCATGCACAGTGCAGGGCCAGGAAAGCTAAGGATGGTGGTCCAACCGACAAATGCCCCTTCAGCCAGGTAGACAGAGAACACTGAAAGCCTAACTCCGTCCCGAGGACACACACAACAGGGCCACATGTCAGCTGCCTGTTCTCTGCCCCTCTCTTGGGTCTGAGGCTGCTTGTCCAGAATGCAAGCATGCCTTGTTCTTGCTTATGTGCCGTGAAGCCTGCCCACTTAGGACCCACCCTCCCTAGAAAGCCACCACTTCTCTGTCCTCAGAGAATTCAATCCCGATTTTCTAATGTACTTTTCTTTTTATTTTTCATATGTGCAGGTGCTGGAGACTGGACTCCAGATGTGACCCCTACACTCCCAGGTAGGTTCAACACTGATTTTCCACAGTCTCTGCAAAGTTAATGAGAAATCTGCCCTCTGCCCTGACCTGCACACTGGCAGACAGGGGCCTGGACCACTGATGTCAATTGCTGGCCACACACTAGAATCACCCGCAGAGCTTTTTAAAATCCCCAATGTCCCGGCTACACCCCGTACCAGTCACAGCAGAACCTCCGAGGGCAGCAGCAGGCATCAGTCACCTTAAAGTGATTCCAGTGTGCAACCAAGATGGACAATCAATGGCTCAGAGAACGAGCTAAGAGCCTTATTTCTCAAATGAAATCACATTCCAAATGCTTCTCTCTGGACAACAGAGCAAGGAAGGGCAGGAGGGGAAAGGAGGAGAAGAGGGCTGAAATAGAGAGTAGGGAAGGTGGAAATACTCGCCTCTCAGGGACATGGAGAAGGCACTCTGGTGGTGCAGTGCTTAAGGCATCTGGCTGCTAACGAAAAGGTTAGCAACATGAACCCACTACCTGTTCCACAGAAGAAAGATGAGGGAATCTGCTTCCGTAAAGGTGGACAGCCTTAGAAACTCTGTGGGCAGTTTTACTCTGTCTCATAGGGTTGCTTTGAGTCAGAATCCACTCAATGGCAGTGGGATTGTTTTGTTGTTGTTGTTATTGTTCTTGTTTTTAGTTAGGGATATGGGTTGAAAAATGAAAATACGAAGGAAAGCAAAGCTGACCTTAAATGCTACAGTCTCTCCCAGTGGGTCAAGAGCAGACTGGTGGTGGGCAGTGAAACCATTTGGGGCTCTTCTCTGGGCCTCCTGGCCTGAACTGGCACAGCAGGGGTAGAGGAATGGCAGACTTTCTTCTGGTGGCCTCCCAAACCCAAGATTCAAACCAGACACAGAGTGTGTGCACATAGCATCCCACTGTCGGCGTTAATTCAGCCAGTCATTCTTCAAAGAGCACTGTATACCGACCTAGGCACAGCAAAATAGGGTCTTTGCCATCTAATTCTCTGAGAAGATGCTTGTATATTGGGCATATTAATAAGACAAAGTCACTTATGAGATACATCATCTTAGAAAGAGTTCTGCTGAAATTAGGTATGTCTAAATGGAGAGTGTATCCAAGATCATATATAGGGTTGGCAGACAATGGGCCTATAAGTTCATGTGAATGATCAGAATTCCCAGGTGTATAGTAGAGCTGACAAGGGGCAAGGTTATGGTCATTGCTTGGTCACAGCCAGCTACCCAGAGGGACCGAGTAGTTGATTCTGCGGGCTTGGGACCATAGTCGCAGGGGACATCAAGCTCAATTGGCATAACATACTATACAAAACATTGTTCCACCTACTACTTTGGCGAGTAGCAACTGGGACCTTAAAAGCTAGGAAGCTGACATCTAGATGCAACAACGGGTCTCTCCTCGTCAAGAAGAAAGAAGAAAACCAAAATTAATGGAAACAATCAGTCCTAGTGACTGGTACACCATCCGATCTGCAACCTATACAACTATGAGACCAGAAGAACTAGATGGTGCCCAGCTACCACTGCCATCCACTTGGTAGGGATGTAGGAGATCCTGTATAAAGAGGGAGACCAATGTGGAACAAAACTCAAAATCATTTGGAGGAAAAAAAAAAAAGAAGGTGGGGACCAGGTTTGCTGGTCCAATAGAGCCTGGTGTAACCACTGAGACTATGGCCCCTAGCTGCCCTTCAGGTCTGGAATTGAACCCACAACTGTGGTTTCCAGCCAAACAAAGTACAGGCATGTGAGTTAAACATTTACCTCAAGTAGACACACGCCCTGGAGAGAACAATCATGGGAGAAGGAAGGGCTGCTTATGCACAGGGAGATAGCTCAGGGTGCAGAAGAGTATGAAGGGATGGACACTGGGAGGAGGTAACTATGGGGAGGAAGTGGGAGGGGAGCTGCTGCATTGTAAATTTTGGTCAATGACATGAGACAAAGTATATGTGAACTGCTGTATGAAAAGTGAATTTGCTCTGTAAATCTTCACCCAAATCCTAATATAAAAAAAATAATAATAAAGAAAAAAAGAAAGAGTTCTGCTGATATCCAATACCCTTTCTGATAAAAGTCCATAGAGGACAAGCAGCTGGTAGTGTCTGTCACCTTCACTACTGCTCACCTTGAAGCCATGTATGACAGTGGAGATAAAGGGGTTCTCACAGGCACCAATCCATTCACTTCACCTTCCCCACTAAGCTCTTTGTGTCAAACTCCAATCAACACCAGCCACTCAATGAACAGACTTTCCACACCTGCCCTTCCCTTGGCCTGCCCTGAAGTGGAGATTGCAGATACATACAGAACATAGAAACAGACGCTACGTAGAAAATCAAAGCCAAAAGACATGAAAGGACGAAGAAGAGCCTTACTGGTTGGGCTTGGAGCTCCCGATTGAGGTCGATCTTACTTCAATGGAATGCTGTACAGGTGCCCTTTCCCACCACAGCCTTCAGCTTCCTGGTTGCTGCCTTTCTGGATTTCATCACTCAGTTGGTTTCCACAGACACAATGGGATGGTCATATGCCTGGTGACATCACTGTGGGTAATTCCCTAATGACCGGTCAGTCTCGGGACAGCCCTTGACCTGAGCACTTAAGGTGAATGAAGCCACGTAACTGAATGTTGTCTGGGATCTCCTGGTGAATCCACTGAAATTAGGGAAGAGGGTCCAAGTCAGATCAGGGAGGAAAAACAATCAGCAAGTTCACACATCTTATTAGAACTCCGGAATAGTAAGAGGTTCATTCATTTACTTAAGTGTAAGTTGCTTCTATGACACTAAGCTCTCTCCTGGTTTTCTTTGTTCCTGCAGCTGCCATTCCTCAAGGCCAAACACCGCAAGGTAACTCTCTTTTACTGAAAGTACATCCTGTAGAGTATGAAATTATCAAAATCACTTTGATAATTCATAAAGACAGGATAGACTTCTGTCTGTCCTGGCTGCCATGAGAGGAAGGAATGGGAGAGATGGAGCCCTCACCGTGGGTGGTTCATCTACATTTGAACTGAGCTAGGCTACATGGCAGGAGGCTGGGGACAACAGTAATGAAGTCTAGGCTGCACCCCCACACACACATGCCATGGGTGTATGTCCAATCCCATTTCCAGTCACACCTAACCACCAGCGTTACAGTCCTATCGGTCACACATCTTTCCTCTTCCCTTATTCTCTTTCTGGGGTACAGTCACTCACACCATCCAAGCTACACCTAAGTCTACTACCAGCTTGATCACTTCCCATTTTGTGATTCCAAACTGTTGAGGGTGAAGGAATTCTGGACTCTCTGCCTGGAAGAATGCAAGGTGCATGCATGAGGAAGCCAGCCCTGGGTCTCTTGTCTGCTCTTCCAGGAGGAAGTAACTCTTGTGGTGGAGTAATTTCAAGCCCCTCAGGATCCTTTTCCAGTCCTTGGTATCCTGCAAACTACCCCACTGATGTCGAGTGTGTCTGGGTGATACACGTGGCTGAGATGTACCACATAGAACTGATGATCCCAAGTCTGAAGTAAGCAGTTTTTCCATTCTCTACTTTAAAGGCCATATTAGATTTGAATCCATGCTTTCCTCAAAGAGGTGGCCTTCCTGTGCGACAAATGTCTTCACATTTTGGGTAGATATGGGTCTGGTCATCTGAACTTGTTGTTAGTTGTCTTTGAGCTGGCCTCCATGCCATCCTGTGACCCCACACACGGCAAAATTGGATCATTGTGACCATGTTTTAATCGCCTGATATTTTGGAAGAAGATCACCAGGCTTTTCTTCCTAGTCTTTCTTAGTCTGAAAGCCCCACTGAAACCTGTTCAGCATCATAGCATCACGTAAGCCTCCACTGATGGATCGGTGGTAGCTGTGCTTGAGGTACATCGGCAGGGCCCAGACCTGGATCTCCCACACGGAAGGCAAGGATTCCACCACTGAACCACCAACACCTCCCATCCGGACTTAGGAAAGTCTTCTTAATCATTTAGCTCAACTTCCGATGCAATGGGAGAATACCTGTGAGCATCCCTAACCAGCTGGGCTGCCCCACTCCTCTGGTTCCCTAGCGCCGCTCTGACAAGAAATATATACCACAAATGGGATGGTCTTAACAAACAGGAGTTTATTCTTACAATTTGGAGGCTTCAAGTCCAAGTTCAAAGTGCCAGGCTCTAGGGGCTGGGTATAAGCCCCTCAACCTTGAGGTCCAGCTCTGCCTCCTGCTCCTAGCCCACCGGAGCTAGAGGTGTTTCTTCACTCAGACAGCTGCTGGCTGCTGAGGCTGAGAAGCCCCAAGGTTGACAAGTCAAAAGGCACAGTCCTGATGTTACCAAACCACACAGCAGGCCATTAACGTAAGTCCATTGTAAGTCCCAAGGTCGGCAGAGCACAGCAGGCTGCTGAGCAATGACACGGCTACATGCAGGGTCCAAGCGTGCCATAGGCTAGAGACCATTCCCCAAGGGTTCTGCTTATATACAGGAAGCAGACCACATTCCCTAAGGCAGCTACTCAGCTGCTCACAGTAGATTCCACCATGGAGTTGATTACCAGCCTCATGATGGGGAATCCTACATCCAGCTGCCCAGCCACTCAACCAGGCCCAGCCAAGTTGACACAAAAACATAACCACCACACCCAGCCATGGAAACCTCACACACTCAGCCAGTTCCTTCCTCCTACTGGCCACTCTTCATTCTTCCCTCAGCTGGTACGCAAAACTAACCTAGTTCCTCTTCCCTTCAGGGATGAGCACCATGTCCCTAAGATCTTTCTTCTACAGATTAACTAGCCCTGATTTGTTTGTTTCTTCCAAGACAAGGGGCTGTTTTTCACTTAACCAGCTGTAAACCAGCATCACCTGAGGTCACCTCAAAAAAAAATAAACCAAACTCACTGACATTGAGTCGATTCTGACTCATAGCAACCCCCTTTGTGTTTCTGAGGTGATGAATCTTTACAGAAGTAGATTGCACAGTCTTCCTTCCATGGAGTGGCTGGTGGGTTTGGACAGCCAACCTTCTGGTTAGCATCAAATGCCTTAGACATTATGCCACTAGAGCTCCTCTGAAGTCACCTACACTTTAAGATTTACATAATTTGTACTTGAACCACCTCCTTCCACCTACATCCAGTGCAGAATCCAAAGTCCTCCCTAAGATTTCTTCAAATTCCCAGAAGTTTACATTCTCACAATCATTTCTTGTTTCAATTTCCTCTCCACATGGAAACCACAGTCTTGCTAGAGTCTCCCTCCAATGGCTGTTCTCTCCTCTCTGCCCTACACTGATCCGTATGGGAAACACACTACCTTTCTTTATTCCACCCACACGCACCCTCCACACCAAAATCCCCACTCACACAGGGCACTGAGAGTTGGTCGGCAGTTAGTTAAGATTTGGGGTGATGGAAGAGAGGACCATACACTACACGAATGCAAATGACTTAAAATTGATTAGTCACCTCTGTTCTTCAAAGCTCTTTTTCAATCACCTCCCTTCAGAGTTTCTCACGGGCCACCTCTCTCTGCAGACTCAAGCCTCTCTCTGAATTTCAACCCTCTCTCTTCTCTTATGTTTCCCTCTCTTCTCTCTCCTGCTCATCTCCACCCCCAAATTTCTATTCACATTTTATGCACAGCATATTTTCTACCCCTTTGTTTCCTTGTCTCCTTTAAGCCCGCACCCACAAACCTCCTCTTCCATTCCTAAAATAGTCTATCATTTATCTCCCTCAACAAGAATAGCTCTCTGCCTAAGGAAATTCTGGTACCAGCCATTAAAGTAAAAGTTTCACCCTTCTACTCATTCCAATATCTAACCAGCCACCCAACCCACAGACAGAGCAGTAAACAGGCCATGGTAACATAGTATGCTACGTGCAATGGTCAGGACTACCACTGTGATCATGCACCTAAAGACTGTGGCATCTTGTTTCAGCCTCACTGAACATTTTATAGATTTGCAAACAAATCCCAGGTCACACAGCTAGTAAGTGGAGGAGTGGGAAGGATTTGACTGCTAACCAGAAGGCTGGCAGTTCAAGCCCGCCAGCCACTCCTCAGAAGGAAAGTTGGGCAATCTACTTCCATAGTGATACCACCTTGGAAACCCAAGGAGGGGTCCTTATGAGTCTGATCCGACTCAATGGCAGTGGGTACTGTAACTACAGAGCCCATGCTCTTCACACAGAGAAAAGAGGACTAACTCAATCTGGGTGGAGGAAGAGATGAACTGGCGACAGTGTCACAAAGTGGTGACGTTGGAATAGGGCCTTAAAGAATGGGCAGGCAAGTACCGTGTGACCATTGAGAGCCATGTGTGTTGACCAATATGTCTGCAAATCAAGCAACATGATAAATGTCAGGGGGCAAGAAGATGGAACTAGAGTTAGTTAGGCCAGGTGAAAATGATGTCATAGGCAAAACTAGACGTTTGAGTTTCACTTTGGAGGTAGAGTTTGAAGGCAAGCAAACTGGTCACGTTAAAAAGTCAATACTCAAGGCAGAGAGGAAGGAGGAATGCAAAGGGAAAGATTGAAAGCCAAGAAGCCAGGTGAGAGGGCAGTGAAATGGACTAGGTGAGCAATGATGAAGGTCAGAAGGAGAGCAAGGCAGATTCAAGAGATGTTTAAGCGGTAGAATCACCCGGACATGGCGGCTGGTGGGGATGATATGTGGTTGGAAGAGGAGGTGGCAGGGATGACTGTAGTTTCTGGCTGGATGTTAAGTAAATGATAGGTCTCATTTGAAAAGTTTCTGCACCTTCCTTTGGGGAGATTAACTTTGGCTTTACGTCCTCAGATTAGAAGACATCTATGGGTGCCCTTACGATTTCATCGAAGTGTTTGATGGCCGGCAAGTTGCCTCACTCTCCATGGGCAGGTTCTGTGCTGGGGCTGAGCTCAGCTTCCTGTCCTCTTCAAACATCATGACTGCAGTGTTCAGAAGTGACGCCATGATCACCAACACAGGCTTTTATGCTCTGTACAATGCCATTCAGCAAGATGAACGAGACAGTGGTAAGTGTCCTGATATATACCTTGGAGAGAGGTTAGATCTGATGTGATCTTTCCCTCAAGAAAGGTTTTTCTGAATCTACGTGCAGAGTCCATCTCCATTAACAACATCCACATTGACACTAAAAGCCTCTGCTTACTACCCCTCACACGGCCATCACTGTCACATTCCTCCACCAAAACTCCAGGCAGAAGCAGATAATCCAGGTCTCATGTGTTGCACTGGCTGTACGTGTGGTGTAGCCGGAGGATCCAAGCGAGGAACTCCTTCTTTTCCAAAGGAAGGGAAAATGTGGTAGGGTAAATCCATAGAAAAATAACAAAAGAAAAATACTTCTGGAGAGGAAAAAAAAACCAAAAAACTATCTTCACACTGTAACTCTCAACCCAGAGTTCAGTAGAGACATCAACAGAATTCAATGCAAATGGCTCCCAGCAGAGTTCAGTACCAACATCACCAAACACTTACAGTCCCTTTCAGTGCTGCAGCAGGATGCAGGGGACATTCCTGAGCCCAGGCTTATGATTAGGGTGAACATATAACTTATCCAATTGGGATACTTTTTTTTTTTTTTTTTT
>NW_006921625.1:10229123-10233982 GCF_000298275.1 Orycteropus afer afer | reverse complement strand
GTCACTACTCGCCAAAGTAGTAGGTGGAACAATGTTTTGTATAGTATGTTATGCCAATTGAGCTTGATGTCCCCTGCGACCATGGTCCCAATTGGGATACTTTTGAAAGTTCAAAAAGAACCCTGAAAGAATGAGCAAACACTCATTGATCTACAGCAGATCAATGAGTGTTAATCTTGTTGTTGTCATCAAGTCAGTTCCAACTCATAGCAACCCTCGAGGACAGAGGAGAACATCCTCATAGGGTTTCCTGGGCTATAATCTTTATGGGATTAAATTTCCAAGTCTTTTCTCCCAAGAAGCTACCAGTGAGCTCAAACCACTGACCTTTCAGTCAGAGGGCGAGTACTTAACCATTGCACCACCAGAGCCCCTTACAAACCAGGACCATCCCATGCAAATTGGGACATAGCCCACTCTATGTAGAGCCCAATGGCCTAACATGGTAAAGGAGTCCATGTGCTGGAAACACTCTCTGCCTGCAGACATTCCCAAGGAGCAGAGTTTGGGCACAGAAGCACAGCTGAGAACCCATGTTCCTGTTATCCAGGTGTGTCTCTGTGGCTGGTGAATGGTAGCCACAGGTGTAAGGGCAGGGTGGAAGTCTTCTACAATGGCACCTGGGGCACAGTGTGTGATGACAGCTGGGACCTGACAGATGCCAGGGTGGTGTGCCAGCAGCTCGGCGGTGGTGAGGCTTTGTCGGCCCCAGTACAGAGCTACTTTGATGGTGGCACGGGCCACATTGTGCTGGATGAGGTGCATTGCACTGATAGTGAGGCAAAGGTGTGGCAGTGCCCACACAAGGGCTGGCTGTCTCACAACTGTGGGCACCAAGAGGATGCCAGCGTTGTCTGCTCAGGTAAGCTCCCCAGACACACGACTAACCAGGGAAGAGAAAGACTCTCCCATCCACAGCTTCTGGAAGAGAGGAAGTCCATCCAGGAGGCAGTTACTGTGAAAGGAGGCCTTGCACCAGGCTTCAAGCCATCTCGTTAAATAGATTTGCCAAAGAGCTCATTTTCTTTTTCTTCAATTGTTGTGTCTGTAAAATGCTCAAGGTCTCACCTGAACAGTTGAGGTGATTCAACAGAGACATTCTGTTCCTGGAATGATATGCCATACTGTTGGTGATAGGCCCCTCTCCCTTGAATTGGAGTAGTAGCTGATGTCTGAAGGAGGCCTACCATGCATCCTGCTCTGTTAAACCCGGTGCATTCATTATCTCATCCAGTCTTCCCAACCTGTTTATAAAGAAGATGCCACTGTTGTTGTTATTTGCTGTTGAGTCAGCTCTGACTCATGGCGACCTTACGTATAATCAGACAAATCATTGCCCAGTCCCGTACTATCTTCACAATCATTGCTATGTTTGAATCCAGTGTTGTGGCTATTGTGTGGTGCTTTACAACCTTCCAGTACCATATTGGATCCATAGGGTTTTCACTAGCTAATTTTTGGAAGTAGGTTGCCAGGCCTGTGTTCCTAGTCTGTGTCAGTCTGGAAACTCTGCTGAAATATGTCCACCATGGCTGACCCTACTGGTGTTTGAAATCCATGGCATAGCTTCCAGTATCATAGCAGCATGCCAACTACTACAATATGACAAATTGACAGATGGGTGGTACAGCTACTTGATGATCCTCATTTTATTGATAAAGTAAACAGGCATACCCAAGGTTACACACAAGCCCATACTCCGTAAGTATTGCCTCTCCGTGATATGTTGTTAGACTGTGTTCAACTCTGACCATTACTCTTCTGTTACTAAACCATGGTCTGACCTAAATAAATAAGTGTATCATGTTTCAGTTCAGCCATTGTGGGCCAGAAAAGCAAAGCATGCTCCCTCACCAGTGGACACTGAAGTAGGCTGCCGATCTTTTCACCAACATTGGTGTTTATTGATGCAACATTCCCAAAAACCCAGAAGAAATTATTTTTGATCATGAGAAAAGAATGCCTGATTTTTTTTTTATGAGTTATGTGACTGCCTTACTCCATCTCTCATTCTCTCTTCTGTCTTTGAATAGGAGTTGATGGCAACCCAAAAGCTGGACCACCAGGTATTGCTTGTCCATGCATTTCACTAGACACCAGCTTCCTGGTGTGTATGAGTCCTGGCTACTGTTTAACTCTGCGGTTGGGCCAGGTCTAATTAAATTCTCTGTTGCTAGTGAACAAGAGCAACCAACAGAGTGGTTGGGTTGGAGCTGCAAAGGGCAGGGAGAGAGGTAAGAGGGAGAGAGATTTAGATTCACCAGAAATGCACTCTCTCAGGCACTGGGGCTTCCTGAGTCATTATGTACTGTGAAGAGGGGTTAACTACCTGTGATGGTCATGCAGCCAGGTCCTGGAGGAAGCCGAGAGTGGAAACCCCAGGTACCAGTCTCCACAAGGGGTTGCTACACGCTCCACACACTTGGTGTGCGTATGTCCCTATTCCTGAGGAGTCCCAGTCCTCTCTGTGCCCCAAGGCACAGAGAAATCATTCCTTTTGATTTCTATATTTCAGATGTCAATGCTTTAGAACATTTTAAGTGAATCATAAAAGTCTTTGCTCATGGCATCTCTTTTCCTCTGTATATTTTCACAGACTCCAGTGGGGACAGCCCCACAGGTACCTTGTTTTCACTTACACTTTATGCTGTTTTACATTTGCTCTGTTTTCACTGTAGCTCTTCCAGCAATTAGATGACTGCTCCTCCTCCCTTTTCTGGGTGGGAAGCTGCAGGGCAGAAGGGCTTTTGACAAATTTTACAACTAATCCAATGCCTCCCTTATAAACTGGGGGCTTCAAGCAGCCTTGGTCTTGATTTCAGTTAGGATTTGTATATAACATAACTGTTGCTAGCTGCTGCTGAATTGGCTTCTGGCGCATGGCAACCCGGGGTACAGCGGAACAAAACGCTGGCGGCCCTGCGCCGTCCCCAGTGGGGCTGTGATCCATGCGGCCCACTGGCTGATCTTCAGCAGTGTCTAGCCAGGCCTTTCTTCCTAGTCCATCTTAGTCTGGAAGCTCCTCTGCAACGTGTGCAGCATCCTAGCAACATGGCTGCCTCCACTGACAGACGGGCAGTGGGCGTGCATGAGGTGCGTTGGCCAGGAATCAAACCCAGGTCTGCCACATGGAAGGGGCAAATTCTACCACTGAACCCCCACTGCCCCCGTACTGAGAAAGGATTCTTTGGCTTGTATTGTCTTTACACTCCTTTCATGAAAACCCGTGTTTAGACCCATCCATACACACAGGTTCATAGAGTCCTTTCAAGCACTTGCAAAATGTCACAAAAATCCTATGAGGACACACAGTAAAATCTCCACCTGGAAAACGACAGCATCGAGAGCTCAGGGGAGTCTCCAAAGCTAGCTTTCTCAGTCCTTGACAAAAGCCACCCTAGACTCAAGGCTTCCTTCCTTTTGCTTCCAGTCCCCCACTTGGCCCCACTGAAAACACCAGCCAAGGTCATGTTGCCTTCTGAAGGGACTTCTTCAATGTTTCTTGCAGATGAGAATTTTCATTGTGGTGGTTTGCTCACGAATAATTCAGGCTCGTTCTCCAGCCCTTGGTATCCCAAAAAATACCCCACGAACGTCGTATGTGCCTGGGACATACAAGTGGATAGCAAGGCCCACGTCAAACTTACATTTGAAGTGGTGCAGTGAGTAAACTGTTGATATTTTTACTATTGTCTGTACTCAGTTACACACACCAGATTTACTGGCCCCACCACCACCCCCAAAAAAGAAAAAACTCTACCATATTTAATTCTCAAAAGTGAGGTAGGCGTTTGGAAGTCCATTCAACCATATTATTCAAAATTTTAAATGCACAGTTCTTTGAAGCCAGCAATCTCTGTTCCAGGAATTTTGTCTACAGATGCAGTCTTATGAATACAGAGAGTAATCATAGCAGAATTCTTATATCAGCAATAGGTTGGCAGAGGATACATTATTAAATCAATGTTGACACATCCATATGTGGCTGTCACACACCAAGGGAATATTGCTTTGCAATGACCTACAAGAAACCCATGGACAGTGAGCACAGCACACTGCCACTTGGACCTAGACTATCTCTGGGGAAAAACAAATAGAAGTTCCTGGAAGGCAAGTTAAGTAAAAGGGGGTCTAGTCCAGGGTAGGAAAAAAATTTGCTTTTCACTGCATAGCCACCAGTACCACTTCGAGTCTGTTGCATGTACCTATAATAGTTATGCAGAAAATACAGTTGAATTAAAACTTTCAAAATCAAAAGATTTTTAGGAACAAGAAGATACATACTACCCATGTATGTAGAGGAACCCATGTCCTCTGACCATGTGAAGAGATGCAGGTCTCAGGTAGCTTTTCAGAACCCTTCCTGAACCGATTTGGACACTGCTTACTAGAGGGGAAGCGCCCCAGTGGATTGAGTCTGAATAATGTCATTTCACTCCACAGAATGGAAAATTTCTTTGGCTGTCCATATGACTTCATAGAAATCTTTGATGGCCCACAAAGTGAATCTTTCCTGCTGGGGAGGTTCTGCTCTGGTACAACCCCAATATTTACCTCCTCATCAAATCACATGACGGTGGTGTTCCACAGTGACGCAATCATCACCAACATCGGCTTTTATGCATCCTACGAGTCTCTCATGCAAGATGAAAATGACACTGGTAGGTCTTCCGATCATTTCAGCCCCTGCTTGGTAGTGATGAGTAGGTAGAAAGGCAGATTCAGTCAAGTGGACTGGGGCTTGAAATGGTTAAAGTGGTTTCCCACATACTTAGCTTACTCTCAAGCTGTGACTCGGAAAAGCTTGTTGGACATCCAACAGTGCTGTGGAATGACGCATCCATGTGTGTCTTCTGAGA
>NW_006921625.1:10193961-10226983 GCF_000298275.1 Orycteropus afer afer | reverse complement strand
TGGGTTTGAACCGCCAGCCTTCTGGTTAGCAGTCAAGTGCCTTAGGCACTATGCTACCAGAGCAACAACAAGGCTATCTCTTACGTTTAAGAAAATAAAAATGAGGTGACCCACCCACACCTTTTCATTTATGTCCTTCTTCACAGCTCTGCCTTATTCAACACCATCAGCTGCTCAGAGTTACCCAACTTCAGGTAATTTTCACCTGTGCTTCACTGATTAACTGTGATTTGCCTTAGAATTCCCCTGGGCAGTGGCTTAGGGGCTAAAAGTCCTGGATTTGTCATCATTTACTCACTGTGGGACCTTGAGCAACTTCAGAACCACTCTTGCCTCAATTTCTTCCTCTGCATGAGGATGAGGAAAGTGATAGCAGCATTTACCTCCTGAAGCTGTGTTGGGGTTCAATGGATTTTTTTATGTAGAGTGACTAGGGCAGTGCTCACAGTGTGGGGCATGCTAGTTAGATGCTAGCCATTATCTTTTTCCAAGCCCAGGGCACTTCAGGCACTTATCTCTGTCGGCCCCAGCTGACATGTTCTACTTTATAGATTTGTATGAAATGTAGTCATTGAAAGCATCACCCTTTAGTCTTTCTGTGATTGGTCCCATAGATGTCACATTTCAAGTCAGGCCAATGGCTTTCCCACAGTAAGGTCTTTATCAGTGGAACATGATATGCAGAGAAGAGGTGGAAAAAAGGAGAAATGACCCCGGACCATCAAAGGAGGCCCAGGGTTGCTGACATTTACCAGCAAGTGGTCCCTGAAGGACGTTGTCTGTGATACCATGATCCGCTTCTCCTGTATCTATTGGTTTCAATTCCTCGTGCACACACCAGCTGGGTGGTGGGAGGTGCACCCTCCACAACGACGAAAGGACACGGGAAAGGAATCTGACTTAGGATCAGAAACTGTGTATAAACAATCCACCAGATGGATGACTCATGGACAGTCTGACACTTAACCAAGCTACTGCCTAATCTTCTGCCTTTGCTTTCTGTCCACAGCATCTTTTCCAAAGCAAACAGAGGCCCCCACATCAGCAGGTGATCTTTTTCCTATCTCTACATGCCTTTCCTTTGTAGAGTTTCGCCTCAGAAACACTCCAGCATTACTGTGGGAGAAGGTGTCCCCACTAGAGATACTGTCCATTTCCAAACGCCTCCACAAGCCTCAGGTTGGAGGTCCAGTTGGCTGATACTGGAGGAGGGGCTGATGCTGGAGTGAGGGCTGATAATGTCTGGGTTCCCCTAGAAAATCTGTGATTGGAAAAGTGAGTGGCAAGGAGAAGCTGTGAGGTGCAAGGACTGCTTCTAGGGGCTAGTCATGGAGACCAACACCTCAGAAGGCTGGTGCATACTAATGACCCCAAATCTGCCCCAAGTCCTACCCAGGGCCTCACCTTGGCTGTATTCCATGTATATCCAGCTTCCACTCCTTTTCACAAGACGGCCCTTTGAATATTGGAGGTCAGCCCTTACTGACGGCCCTTACACACTGTGGAGATCTCCACACATGGCGTGGCTCCTGGTTCTGGGAACAAGATAAATTGGAGGCTATTGTTATTGCCACTTCATCAAAGTATACAAGGACCCACAGAGAACTTATACACACACACATAGAGCAACTAGTGTGTGCATGATACCTTTTCATGAAAATCTAACAAACCCAGGGAGTCTCAGAAACCAAGGCTTCACAATTCCTGGTGATGGAGAAAGTGACAACCATGTGGTGATGCAGATCTCTGGTCCAGCTGACCAAGGAGCAAAACCATTTTTTAACCAACCTTGACTTGAAAAAACACACTGAGTGGTGCCAGGGCAAAGATAAGGGAGGAGTCAGTTTGTTATCTCAATTGTCAATGTACAACTTCCAGGAAAGAGCTGGCTCCTCTGGTGGCCTTTCTGGAGGAGCCTTGACAAAGGTACTTCTGTGGAATGCCCATCTAGGTCTGGGCCTGCGGCTGGTGAATGGATCCAGCAGGTGTGAGGGCCGAGTGGAGGTCTACCATGCCGATACCTGGGGCACTGTGTGTGATGACAGCTGGTCCATTGAGGATGCTCACGTGGTCTGCAGGCAGCTGGGCTGTGGCCTTGCTATGTCCGCGCTCCTGGGGGCCAGCTTCAGCCCCGGGGCAGGGGGTATCCTCCTTGATGATGTCAACTGCACGGGAAAGGAGTCCTCCCTGGAGCAGTGCCCACACAGTGGCTGGTTCACTCACAACTGTGGACACCATGAAGACGCTGGTGTCATCTGCTCAGGTAAGTGCAGGACCTCTTGGACCAGCCATGGCACTGCCAGGCCAACCTCAAGCTCCTAGATACCATCTGAAATGCTACCATGGCTTAAACCTTCTCCATGCCCTGGAAAATATACCAATTGTTTGATACACTAAGCTCATTCAGCTTAGCGTCTAAAGAGGTTAATTGGTTATAAAATGAGGACAATGACGGATGATGCAAGCAGTTAACATGCTTGGCTACCAACCAAAAGGTTGGTAGTTTGAGTTCACCCAGAGGTGCCTCAGAAGAAGGGGCTGCTATTCTACTTCCAAAAAGTCAGTCATTGAAAACCTTGTGAAGACCAGTTCTACTCTGACATGCATGGTGTTGCCATACGTCAAAGTCAATTAAACGGCCACTGGTACTAGTTTCTCACAAAGTTATTGGGAGGATTTGACAACACATTCCACATGGAGAGCATTTAGTCAAGGGTCTGACACGCCATAAATGTACAAAAATGTTGACTATTTTGTTGTTGTTTGAGTTACTAAGGCAGAATCAGTGTTTCAGAGTTTTCAGCCAGGTGATACAAGACACAGCTGGCTATATACACCAAGAGGGCATGCCCTACATGCTTAAGAATCAACCACTGTTTACACCTGGCTGTAATGTATCACATTTAAACTTAGTTAACCAGCTTTAACCCTTCCATGACCTGTGCGACATATGTCAACCATCAACATTTTCAGCCTCTCAGATTTCTCGGGAAGCTGCTGTTAGCCATAGTACATGCTGCTGCCTGGGGAGAGACCTGTATAACTGTGTGAATCTGAAGAAATAGGCTTCACCCTACCAATTTTACCACCAGAGTCCACTTGGGACATATGTGCTCCACATAATTGTTTCAAAACTATTATTTCTTTTTATTTTTTTTATTATGGAAGAAGTGGGAGGGGAGCTGTTGCATTCTGGGAAATTGTAGTCAATGTTATGAGACAGAGTGTATATGAGCTGCTGTATAGAGGGTGAATTTGCTCTGTAAACGTCCACCCAAATCACAATAAAACAATTAAAAAAAAAAAACTCCCTTGATTTCAGCATGCCTTCCATTACTGAAAACACACGATATCAACAAAAAATTCAAAGCAGAACATAATTTGGTCTTGAAAGGGTTAAACCACTTTCCCATCATGTTTCTATTAAGCCAATCTCCTGTTTCCTTTATGTCTGCAGATTCTGCTGCTGCTGGACATGCAGGCACCTGTGAGTTCGTGTCCGTCTTATTTGCTGAGTGGTAACTAGCCGTTTAGTTCAAGAACCACCCCTCTCATTTGTGTCTCCTTTATTAGCCTTAACTTCCTTTGAGAGTGCCCTGAGCTCCAGCCCTTCCACCCTCCAAGAAGGTGATGACCCAGGGCTCTTTCCCACACCCCTGAGGGAAGGTGGGATGGGCATTAACAGTTGGTGTGTCCTCTGAGTAAGAGAGCTGCATCTTGGCCAGACTTGGAGACACTAGCTCTTGACCCAAAGTGGCGACTCACACATCAGAGGCAGCAGGGACGATGAGTGGGGCTGGGGCAGGTGGACCTTGTGGGAAGAGCCACTCCACCACCTGCAGCCTCACCTGGGGTCCAGGACAGATACAAGGTTGTCCAGTGACTAGAGACGCTGTATTGTCACTATCCCAACATGAATCGTATTTCTTTGATTTTCTTATTCTTAACCAGAATTACGCACACACAGTCATAAGCTACATTTATGTTATAAAAGGAAGGTATTTGACTAGAGGCCAGACTGGGTTGTTCAGAGGTATACTCATTTATGTGATTTTGATGATGTTGTGAAGAGAATGAAATTTCATTGTGTGTGTTTAATGTACTTAGAGTGAATGTTTTTCTTTTTTCTGTGTATACTTTTTTCAACTCCTGAGGAACAGCCTCATCTTTTCCACCCAATAGGTACTCTTCCCAGTCTTACATTTTATAACTGTTTTTCTGAGGCTGGAGTCCCACCATCTGTGGCCAGCAGGAGGGTAGCAAACATTACTATCATGGCCCTGGTCTTGTCGTACAAAACCCTCCATATGGAATAAAAGCTGTGCTCTTAAAGGCAAGTTAGTGATATGGTGGAGTCTTCTAGTTTAGGCGCCTTTTCAAGGAGAGAGCCAACTCTGCTGAAATAAGGATAGATAGATGGATGATCGGGAGCTCTGGCAGCATAGTGGCTAAGACACTTGCCCGCTAACCAGACGGCTGGCGGTTCAAACCCACCAGCCACTCCTCGGAAGGAAGGTTGGGCAATCCTACTTCCACGGTGATACTGCCTCAGAAACCCAAGGAGGGGTCGCTATGAGTCGGGTCTGACTCGACGGCACATAACAACAACAACAACAACAGATGGATGATCAGTAGATAGATGGATAGTAGGTAGGTAGGTAGATGGATGGATGGATGGATGGATGGATAGATGGGTAGGTACATAGGTAGGTAGGCAGACAGACAGTATCTTTTCTTCTGAGTATATAACTTGCCCGAGGACAATGCTACCCAAAGTAAGCTCAGACCTGGGTAGAGCTTGTTGCCGGGGAAGGCATCTCAGTCAGTGGACAGGAACCTGCTCACGGTTGTCTCTTTGCTCCTGCAGATCTGCCCGAGGTGAGACTGGCCAATGGGAGGAACAGGTGTGAGGGCCGCGTGGAGCTCCACCACAATGGCACCTGGGGCACCGTGTGTGATG
Organism: Orycteropus afer afer; assembly: GCF_000298275.1. Taxonomy (NCBI): domain Eukaryota; kingdom Metazoa; phylum Chordata; class Mammalia; order Tubulidentata; family Orycteropodidae; genus Orycteropus; species Orycteropus afer. Next base: position 10,222,023 of record NW_006921625.1, on the reverse strand, counting down.
ACCTCTGGGGCCTGCCTGCAGCCCTGGTGGTGTGCCGGCAGCTGGGCTGTGGGGAGGCCCTGGCGGCCCCAAGGCGCAGTCTGTTTGGCGCCGGCTCAGGCCCCATCCTCCTAGACAACGTGCAGTGCACTGGCAACGAGAGCAGCCTTGGGCAGTGCCACCACCCCGGCCTATCCATCCACAACTGTGGGCACCACGAGGATGCTGGGGCCGTCTGCTCAGGTACCTGCAATCTCCCTGTACCAGGTTTCCATCCCAAACAGGAGAGCCACCCAGGCACACCTCAAAGCTGGTACACATTTGGCTCCAGACCACCACCACTACAAAGCGATTATCACAAGAAAGTGAGCCACACCCAGTCTTTGGTTTCCCCATGCATATAAAAGTTATGTTTATACTACACGGTAGTCTATTAAGTGTGCAACAGCATTATAAAAAGGTTTGAAATATTGGGAGAACGACCAAAATGTGACATAGAGACATGAAATGAGCACATGCTATTATTGGAAAAATGGTGCCTGATAGACTTACTCAACACAAGGTTGCCACACACCTTCAATTTGCAAAAAAAAAAAAAGAACAGTATCTGCAAAGTGCAATAAAGCAAGCTATGCCTGTGTCTACCAGGAGGACCATCAGTGAATGGCTTGGTACCAGGTGGGGTGAACAATTTGTCCCCAGTTGCCTAGAATTTTTTTCAGCAATGAAAGTTCTGCATCCCAGGAACGTCCTGTCTCAGGCAAGCTAGGATGTAGGTCACCCTATTCCCAGGAGAGGACGGTCACCTGGCCAAGCTGTCCATCACAGCCTGTTCCCCTGGCCCTGAGAAGAGAAGAGAGCAAAAACATAGCTGAGACCAGGAATCTGCCCCTGCTATTTCTAGGAATGGTTTCTCCATAGCTGTCAATTTTATAGACTTCCCAGGAGGATATTTCCCAGAGAAACTATCAATGTACTCTCTTCATTTGTTGATTACCTACATTGAGAACCTCTTCCCACTTGGGACAATGTTATGCAACCATTCACGAAAGCAGAATGAAAACTCTACAACACTATTTTATTACTTTTTGTTACTAAATAATGTGACTCCCACCCCATTGCTGAGCTTCAGGGCCCACAGCCCGGAGCCATCCCCACCCACCTTGAGGGTGGGATGGAGACCAAGTGGAGATGGGACGAGACCAAACCAGTGGCCGTTGAGTAGATTCTCCCTCATGGCCACCACGTGTATCAGAGTAGAACTGTGCTCCATAGGCTTTTAATGGCTGTGACCTTTCGGAACTAGATGGTCAAGGCCTTTCTTCTGAGGTGCCTCTGTGGGGGTTCCAGCTGCAACTTTAGTTGGTACTCAAGTACTTAACCATGTATACCACCCAGGGATCCAAGATGAAGCAAAGGGTGAAGATACCCCCACTGAACATCATTGAACATTACGTGGTATTGGTTTTATAATCTGAAGATTTAGTGTTTGCTGCTTTGAAAAAAAGGAGCTCTGGTGGCACAGTGGTTAAGGCATTTATTTAACTGCAAATTAAAAGGTTAACAGTTCAAACCCACCAGCTGCTCTGCAGGAGAATGATAAGGCAGTCTGCTTCCGTAAGGATTTACAGCCTTGGAAACCCTATGGGGTAGATCTACTCTGTCCTATAGGGTTATTATGAGTTGGAATTAACTTGATGGCAGTGGGTTTGGCAGTGGGCTCTGAATAAGTCATGATGTCTCAGGATAAAAACTACAAGTCAAATGGCATCACTCATTCATCTGTCTGATTGTACAGCCTCAGTTCTTCCAAGTGGCTGTAGAGGACCCCTCCCTGGTAAAGTTCAGGTAGATGCTTCCAATTAGTGTCAATATGTCGGAGTCTGCCCAGGTGTGCCTTCATCCTGCTGCTGACACAGAGGAAAAGGTGATTCAGCAATGCTACCTGGTTTGTGCTCAATCTTCAGAAATGCTGATCTGCCTGTGATGGCACTTCATTTGCTAGAATACTGGGGACTGGAGGAGTCCTGCACAGACACAGATTCATCCACTGACCCAACTTGTTTCCCTTGAGGAGGTGATGCATGGACATCTCCAGTAACACTAATGCCTGGGTTTTCTCTTTCAGCTGCTCAAGTTGCCCCAGAATCAGCAGAAATGGCTCCGACAGCTGGTAAGCCTTTCCCTTTTTCTCTTGGCAGCTTCCTGGTTATTGAATCTTGCTGGCAGACTCCTTGAGGTTACAGCCAGTAATGCCAGTGCTCACCTAGACCTCCCCAGGACTGAGAAAACGCAGGCTCTGACTCCCCAACCGCTCATCAAGCAGAGCTGGCTGCCCATCTAGCCTCTGGTTCTGGAAGTATGAGTTTAACTTTGGACCCAGGCCAGAAGACAAGTTTGTCCTAAAGGAAATAATTCATCAAAAGTTGACTTAGACACATTCCAATGCTGTTGTCTATCAAAGTTGATGACTTGGCTCCTAAGTAGATATGCGTCCTTACCCTTGTAGTTCCCATATTTCAAATCCAAAGATGGGAATAATGGGACGCCATGTTTGAAGTCAGAAATAGCCTGGAAAAGCCATTCACTGCATATATTAGCACTAATTTGACTTATTCTCATGGGTCCTAGAAGCAGAAGGCAAGAGTTTCTAGGGTACTGGAATTCAGAGTTTATTATACTAGGAACTAAAGAAAAATCTCATTCAAAATTGCTTCCAGAAGAGCTGATCACAATCCAGTAATCTCTGGGTCTTCCCCAGACTTGCCTGTCATCAGATTGGTGGATGGGAGGAGCCGGTGCGAAGGGCGTGTTGAAGTATACCACTGTGGCGTGTGGGGGACGGTGTGTGATGACCTCTGGTCCATCGGTGCTGCCCACGTTGTGTGCCAGCAGCTGGACTGTGGTGCGGGCATCAGTGCCCTGGGGAACGGCCACTTCGGGGGGTTGTGGGGAGCACCCTGGTGGGCAATGTGCAGCGCCAGGGCAACGAGAGCTGGGCCAGTGCCAGCACCTTGGCTTTTCTGTCCACAACTGTGGCCACCATGACGATGCGGGGGTCATTTGCGCAGGTACTCGTTCTCGGCTTTCTCCTGAGGCTGCCAGAGCCATGACTCTTAGAGGGGAACATGGAGATGAATGTGAGGAACTGTGGGTCCCACTGTTGTTTTTAGTTGCTGTTGAGTTGGCCCCAACTCATGGTGAGCCCATGCACCACAGAACAAAACAAAATGCCGCCCAGTCCTGATACCCATGATTGGCGGCAGATGGGACAGTTATGACCCACAGGCCTGCACTGGCTGATTTGTGGAACTCCATCTTCAGGCCTTTCTTCCAGGGTGCCTCTGGCCCATTCTTAGACATTCAGAGACTTATTGGTACAGCAGGTATATAAACCCTGGTCAGCCCTGCACTGTGCCTGTCCTTGGTTCCAGGAACACACTGTGAAAAAGCAGGCCAGGGTGCCAGCCCTGAACTCAGGCCAGCAGGGGCCCTGTTGGTCAGTCAGACTCAGCCTCCCTTAGTCTGCTGGTCTACCCACCACTTGCATCATCACTCATGAGTCCACTTTAGAGCCCTCAGTCCCTGCCACCTTCAAAGCCTCCCAGAGGTCCCACGTTAACCACCCTCTGGGGTAACTGCACTTCCTAGACTTTGTTCTAAAATTCCTTTTTGAACTTCAAAACTGACTTTACAGGGCTGTTCTTAGGGATTCTAGGAACAGAACCCAGGCCCTCTCATCTAATCCTTTGAGAACGTCAACACGATTTCTATTGGCCTCTGTGGTTTCAGAAACTTCCCTTTTTCACTTCTTCCTTTTATTCAGCCCAGTTACCATGTTATCCAGGTTCTTTTCTTCTTTCTCCTGCCAGGAAATAGCCTAGAAATCAGGTGAATTGGGAGTGTCTGAGCCCAGCTTATCAGTTTCACGGAGCAAAGACTAGAATAGTGGGGCTCCATTTATTCACCCAGTCACATTCATCCATCACTCACCAGGCATTTACTGAGCACTTCATATGTGCCAAGGCACTCTGGTGGTGCCAGAGTGAAGGCAATTTGGTGTTAAAGCATTTGGATGCTAACCAAAACTGAGTGGTTCAAACCCACCAGCCATGCTATGGAAGAAAGATGAGGCAGTCTACTTCCATTAACGTTTACAGCTTTGGAAACCCAATGGGGGTTGCCATGAGTTAGAATCAACTTGGTGGCAGTGAGTTTGTACATGCCAAACAATTCTAGGTGCTCAGGATGCAGTTGTGAACAAAATGGGAAAAAAAAAAAAACCCTGCCCTCGTGGTGCTTATATTCCAATGAGAGAGTTCAGAATCATTCTTGCTTTTCAACTGTGACAGATCATTAACAAAGGTAAATGAATGTTAACAGAACAAGTAGAATGCAATTAGGAGAATGCTGACACATTGTGAAAAATGTAACTAATGTCACTCAACAACTTGTGTGGAAATTGTCAGGTTTGCTGGAGAAAATTTTACCAAAAACACTACAAAATATATATACTTTTAAGTAAATCAATATTGAATCAAGGGTCAAAACATGCAAAACATGCTTTATTATGTTAAGTAACCACTTTCTAGAACATTAGAGTTCAGGCAACTTGGTGTTGTGTTATCAATGTAGTTTGGTAGAAAGGAAATCAGCCTTAGAAATCTAAACTCTTCTGGATTGGGAAAGCTTCTATGAGTCAGAACTGACTTGATGGAAGTGGATTTTTAGTATTTGCCACTTTGGGGATGATTTCCCCTTTGCAATACCACTGAAGTAGCCTTTCTAATCACGGCTGGCAAGAGTCTACCATCTCAACACAGGCAGCCTTCCTCAAGCCCCACCTTCTGCATCCCTGTCTCTATTTCAGTCTCTCCCCAGGAAATCCTTCTTATTTTTAATTTTACATTTCACAAGTCATTTTGTATCTGATTTTACTGTATTTGGGGCATTAAAAATAATAATAATATGGCCATCGAGTTGATTCGGCGCATTAGTGACCCCTCCTTGGGTTTCCAAGGCAGTATCTCTACAGAAGTAGATTGCCCAATCTTCCTTTTGAGGAGTGGCTGGTGGGTTTGAACTGCCAGCCTTGTGGTTAGCAGTCAAATGCCTTAGGCACTACGCCACCAGAGCTCCCATAAGAACTATATTCTACATGTGTTTGTGGGGGGTTTTTGTTTGGATTTTATCTTACTTTCTTTTGTTTTTGTTTCACAATTTCAGCATCAGCCACAGAAATGACCGCTTCACCTGGTAATTTTGTTTTCTTTCTTGCTTTCTATAGGTCAGTTATGTTATCAATTGCCTTGCACACAGTTAGGGTTTGCGTTTATACATCCCATGAAGCTAAATATCAAGCTTGTATCAAACTAGTACAAGGTGTTCACAAATTGGTTGAATGAGATGGTAAATTTAACAGATATTGACCACATGCCCTCCACATATAAGACACCACGTTTGTTCCCTTCCTCCTTGGCTTCTGAATCAGTTTACAATGACATGAGCTTCACTCACATTGTCACTAGTGTCCACATATTTGGATATTCCATGAGTTTTTTATTTTTTTAACAGTCACGGGACTTCAGACATCTCAGGCAAATGATAAAATTCCCATAAAGTGATAAAGTACCACATCCCTTAAGTGTGTTTCTCAGTGCAGCACTCTAATCTAGTGATAAGCTAACTAAAAAGGAAAGGATAGCATGGCTGAACAAAGTGGAGGAATGCCATCTTCCTGTCTTGAAGACCCACAGCCTATAAGCATCATAAAGGCTCTGAGCAGTCCTAGAGTGAGGAGCCATTTCTCAGAGCCCTTTGACCTCTGAAACCTTTGGAGTATAAAAGCAGCAACACAGGATTGGAATCAGAGACCCTGGCATCCAGTTTCAGCTACAGCCTTAGCCATTTGGGTGACAACAGGCAAGTCCCTTCACCTCTTGAAGCCTCTGTTTCTTCATCAGTAGCAACCCAAAACTGAAACCAAACCCACCACCATAGAGTTAATTCCAACGCCTAGCAACCCTATAGGACAGAGTACAACTGCCCCCACAGGGTTTCCAAAGCTGTAAATTTTCATGGAGGCAAACTGCCTCATCTTTCTCCCTCACAGCGGCTGATGGGTTCAAATTGCCAACCTCTCTGTTACCAGCCAAGTGCTTAAGCATTGTGCCACCACAGCCCCCCATCAGTAGCACAGGATGAAAACACTGTGAGCACACAGTGATGGGGCTTCATAGTCACATTTCTGAGTTCCCTGCTCATTGCATTACCTGCCAAGACTGCACCTGGTCTCTAACGTGGGCAATGCATATGTCCTTTGTAAACTTCCTTCTTGTGGACATGTTGGGGCTCATCCTAGTGGAGGCTTGAGTTGGATAAATAAGTGGGACAAACATCATCTCAACTGAAGTCAACTCAAGTTTTCTCTGAACTGCAAACAGTTTGGAAGGTAGTCAGTGGCTCAAGTTTCCCAAAGCTCAGAATTTCAGAGCCCTCTTCCTTAGACACTGAGCTCCAAGGAAAATCAGATGATGAAATAGATTTCTCTCTTTGTGGTGGGATCTCTGAGAATTGGCTGCCATGCCTTTTAGGCAAGGACAAGTGAGATATGGCACTTGGTAACCTTGTCACAGTGCAACATTTTTCCAAGAGGTAGAAGAAACCTTGGAGGTTTCTCAGACCAGAAGTCACAAACAGGCAGCATGGGCCAATTTTGCTCTCCTGATGGCCTTTGATTCTGGCAACATGATTTTCCCTATGCAATTAACATTGCATGTTTTCAATCTCACATTTTAGAAAATAGGAGAGTCCCAAAAAAAGTCCAGATTTCCAGCACTGATTGAAAGAGCAGAGGATGGAGCCCAGTAGTGTGAATTCGGCAGAGCACCGAGGGGCAGGCTGGGCAGAAACGTGCTGCCCCTGTATAGGGGCGCGTGCTTTCTGGTGTCTTCCCGCCCATGCCACTCATTTCTGGGCCCATAGGAACCTCCATCTGGGAGGCTCAGTGCTTCTCAAACTTTAATGTGCACACAAATCACCTGGAGATTTGTTAAAGTGTAGTTTCTGCGTCAGTGGGCTTTCAGTGGGTTCTGAGTGTCTGCATCTCTAGCAAGGTGATCCAGAAGATGTTGGTCCATGGACGAGCCCTTCAGCATAGCTGCTGAAGCTCCGAGAGCAAAGGACTCGTCCAGAGTCACATGCCCGGTTACAGAAAAAGAGACTAGGACTGAGGGCTCCTGAGTCCACTCCCATGCATCCCTCCCCATTATTTCTGTCCCTTAAATTAATGAAACCAGATGGGAGAGTCAAATAGGGTCAGAGCACAGCACATGGAGATATAACTGGGACATAATGTGTGAATGGGGTGAATTCTGAAAAATTCTTTAACAATGAACTCTTGACAAGGATGGTATTTAATCATAATTTTCTTTAACTTTTACTTGTTTTAACAGTTCCCACCTCTGCTTCAGCCACAGATTTGGTCCTTACAACTGGTAACAAGTTTTCTACTGATGTGTCTGTCCTCTTACTACTTGTCTATAGGATATCGCTGTGTTGAAATTCTACTGAGAGAGGACACCCCTACTTATCCAGGGGTCACTTGTTGGCTGAAGTAAATAGACTAGAACCCAGAAATAGACACAGGGCCTCTGTGCAGCCAAACTGCGGTTCCAGTGTTGAAGGTCAAGTGCTTGCACACACATGGGAGTATTCCCAGAGCCTATTTGCTGAAAGCCTGTTGTTCGTTCCTTATACACATATTGGCTATCTGGTCCGCCTAAGCCAAAACCAAACCTGTTGCTGTCAAGTCAATTCTGGTTCATAGTAACACTGCATGACAGAGTCGAGCCATCCCATATGGTTTCCAAAGCTGGAAGTCTTTCCAGAAGCCGACTGCCGTATCTTCCTCCCACAGAGCAGCTGGTGGATTCAAACCACTGAACTTTTAGTTAGCAGCCAAGGATTTTAACCACTCCCTACTGACTGTGTATTAGAAGAGATAAATTGGGGAGGGGGTACAAGGTCTGGAAGGGGGAGCTCTGAGAGAGGCGCTGGATCTTAAGACAGGAAATGTAGCAGATAGCCTAACAGCCATAACAAGCTCAAAAAACCCTACCATGTCACCAGACTTTCTAAATGTACTGATACGGAGCAAAACTGCCCACTTACCTCGATGTCCTTGGAGACATCACTGTATCACAAGCCTGACTAACACTGATATTCTTTGTAATGAGTCTGAATCATGCAGATAAAATGTGTCCACTACATTTTGCTTAAAAGGGCAGGGAAACATTTTGGGAATGTTTTAATTTGTAACACTCCATGTGTTTTTAATTTGGGTACATAAACTTTCTTTTGGGAGGGTGGGAAATAGCTAGCCCTCATACTTGAATTTTTTCAACAACAGAACCTGATAAATGAGACCATGGTAAAGACAGAATTCTGTGTAACCAGAAATGAAGTTTAAAAATCGACTAATACTCCTTCTGTGTTTCATCTTCAGGCAAAACATCTATGTTGGCAGAAGTGACACCTTCTCTTGGTAATGTCCTCTGCCCGTGGCACTGCTAATGCAGGCCAATGGTTACAGCAGTATGGCTGTTGTCGTGTCATGGGGTGGGACCAAGACTAGAACAGCTTCTGGGCAGCGTGGTACCAAGCTGTCATTGTGTTTGAGCAGAGTGCCTAGTCCAGGCCAGATCCTGTGCCAGGCAGGAAGTGGTGGGGGGAGTCAGGAGAATGGAGAGGGCCCTCCCAGCCAGGTGGGATCACTTTGTTGTAGGTTCCCTCAGCTTCATGCATCCTTCTACACAACACTGTCCCAACTACAATTTTACATTTGTTGTGTGATCCTTCGATCATATCTGTCTTTCCTACAAGATGGCGCACTCTTTAAGAGCAGGCACCATATCTTGTTTTATTGACTGTTTTTTCCCAGTACTCAGCATGGTGATTGGCACAGGATAGATGCTTGATCAATACTTATTGATGAAATAAATGAAGACCATAGTGTCTGCTCTCCAGAGACTGAGAAAAGAAAATAAGTTAACAATAAAACAATTCTTGTATGCCACTGGTAGGTTTTGAAAATTACCTTTTCTGATTTCCAGCATCTTTGAATATTGCTGTAACCACTTTAACAGGTAAGTTTAATGTCATTTTGGGTTCCATCTTACTTGCTGTAAGTCATTTTATTCATTTTTCTGATGAGCTCATTAAACAACTGTTTTATGTCCTGATAAAATTCTTTGATTCCTTAATGATCTTTGTTGCTGAGTTTTTTAATATGTTTATATTAAGCTGATTCTTAAAAGCCATCCCTGGGTCCCCCAGCAGTGAGTGAATTCTGGGAAACACAGCTAAATACATGGGCCAAGGGAAAATTTAGTTCAGCCTTTTCAGCCAAACAGATAGTCAAATACACAAAATCAATGAACGATTAATCATTCACTGGACTGTCTGGTGGTCTAATGTAATTGCCTACCCAAGTCCATGGAGGGAGCTTCCCCCGGGGACCGGTCACCAAGTGGGTGTGACCAGAATGACTTGAACTGATCCTCCTTAGATATTCAAGCAGTGTTAGGTGAAGACTGACCGCGTGCTGAGCTTTGTGCCAACACAGTGAGGGTGCAGAGTTGACTAAGATAACAAGTAGCTTACTCTTGCAGGATCGTGTTTAGTGGGTGATGCTTAGAATTATCTGTGAGATTCCTGGTGTGATTCTGGGTTCAAGAATCTTACACATACAGTGTTGAGTGGCGCCAACAAAGAGAGACTCTTCCCTGCTCCAGTTGGGGCAGAAGTGACCCCTTCACCTGCTAATTTTTTATTGTTTCTAAGCACTAAAATTATTCTAACTCTATTAACACTGACAGAGAAATAAAACATCAGAGTCAGCAGATGGCATATCAAAATATGGCCTTTCTTACTTAAAAGCTGGGTTGGAAGACAATGTTATTGTTGTTGTTATATGCCATCAAGTCAAACCTGACTCATAGCAACCCCTCCTTGGGTTTCCGAGACAGTGTCACTACAGAAATAGATTGCCCAACCTTCCTTCCGAGGAGTGGCTGGTGGGTTTGAATCGCCAGCCTTCTGGTTAGCAGTTAAGTGCCTTAGGCACTATGCCACCAGAGCTCCTCTGGAAGACAATAGTTAGTAGGAGAGCCAGACAGGCTTGCTAGCCCTTTCTCACCCTCAGTCTAGGTCTTGGAACAACCCACATAAGGAAGGCTCTGGTCTGCAGGTCCGCTGCCTCTCACCAGTTTATGGGGCAAAGAACAGAAAGAGGTGGAGGCAAATCCCCAATGCATAGACTCCTGGTGAGGTCAGCCCCACACAGTGGAGAGCCTTGGACTGTTGCTCTCCAACGCTGTCATGTGCCCCACCTCTAAGGGGAGAATGGTGGGGCTTGAGGAATGGAGGCTGAGGAGGGCAGAGAGGCTTGGAGGCACTGGAGGACACCCTCTCTGGGCAGCAGGACTCCATGCCTGGCCAGTCCCACTGATCTGTGATGGCCACCTTTGCATCTCCTGTACTTTATTGAACATGTGTGCCTAATACAGTTATCTGATTGTTACCTTTTCTATTTTTGTTCATCTGCAGCATCAATGTCAGCAGCTGTGACCTCTGCACCAGGTAAAACACTCTGTGGGGTCCCGTTAAGTATCCCTTCTTGGAATTCTACTTAGCAAACTAGGCTGTTTTGTGCAAGTATTGCCCCCAACATAAATCTCAGTAAAACCAGAAATCTAAGAGTCCTGTTCTCTGGTACTTAGGTTTCTTCTTCTCTTTATCTATAGATACCTCTTCAGTGTCAGCAGCAGTGACCTCACCATCTGGTAAAGATTCTCACATTGTGCTGTTTAAATTAATGTGATCAACTTCTCCTGCATGGTACAAATGGTTAAATATTTGACTACTGGCCAAAAAGGTTGGCAGTTCAAACCCACCCAGAAATGCGCAAGGCAGGCCTGGCAACCTGCTTCCAAAAGGTCACAGCCTTGGAGACTCTACTTCCATGGGGTGGCTATGAGTTGGAATCAACTCATCATCAACAACAATGTTTAGAAAATGAGCCTATTCAATGGCCATTTTGAACACAAAATAAACCTCAGTGGAAAATGACACACTTGCGTGTCCTTCCACTAGTTACCCAGGGTCCTGTTTGCTCTGTTTATACACAGATGCATCTTCAAACTCTGCAGAAATGGACACTCCCTCAGGTAATGTTTTCTACCTACCAAATTTCTTAAGTTAAATATGATCAACTTTCCCTTCTTCTGTGAGAAAAGAATGTTTCATCTACATCATGAGCCCCAACATAGAGGGAAACCTCTCTGTCCTTTTGACTAGAAATTAAGCTCCATGATCTCTGTGTTCATCTATGGACACAGAAACGGCCCCTCCACTAGGGACCACATCTGCCTGTGGCTCTGTTCTTGATCAGATGTGCCCATGAAAGGGCACCTGTCTGGAGGTGTGCACATTGCCTTCAGTCAAGCTTTGACCCAGCCTGCACAGTGACATGTACACACTAGGCCTAGGCTGCTGTAGTGTTGCTTCTACCCACTTTCTCTTCTATTTCAGCCACTAACTTTCATCCATGTTATTGGTCAAACCAAAACATTGCGCTTTCTTTCCACTGACATTTGAATTTAGTTCTTTATTGCAGATACAACTTCCACTTCAGATGAAGCAGCTTCTTCTCCAGGTATGCTCTCTGCCCCGATGACTTTGCAAGAAACCCCAGTCCATCAGGGTCTTACATACCAAGGGTGGATATTTCTTATTTCCCCAGGAAAGGATGTCAACCATCCTAGAGAGGATGGTGATGATGATAATGATGATAATGATGATGATGATGATGAAGAAGAGGAGGAGGAGGGGGAGGATGGAGAAGAAGAAGGAGAAGGAAGAGGAGGAGAAAAAGCAAGAGGAGGAGGAGAAGAAGCAGCAGGAGGTGACAATGATGGTGAGACAGTAACTAACATCTATGCAGCACGTGCTTAGTATGGGTACTTTACACATGGCCTCACTGAGTCTCACACCACCCTCTGGAATAGGTCACTCTACAGTCTATGTTTCTACATGGGAAGACACAGATACTTCAGAAGAGAAAATTTTGCCCAGGATCAGATAACAACTAGGGTAGAATTAACATAGTGTAACACATGGGGTCCCCATGAGTCAGAATAGACTCAATAGCAGTAAGTTTTTACAGGTTTATTGGTTTTCTGTTTTGTTTTTACAGCCACGGATCCAGTTCCAACCAAAATGACAGCATTACCTGGTAATAATATCTGCCTGCTGCTAGATTAACTCCCAGTTTCATAATAATTTATACTACTGTACTCTATCATTAATCATTATTAAATTTCCCACCTTACTTTCCTCTGTTTATTATCACTAGGGAATCACACCTTTTAGATATGATCTTTCTCTCATCTGAAAATATTGCTTGATGACTTGATTTTCTTAATTTTAATTTTCACAGTGGTGCCTCGAAGGTGTGGCCGGTATAGCACATGCCCTGGGCACCACTTGAGGTGGGGCACCAGTGAGCAGTTCCTACTGGCCATCACAGTTTCCCTTGCCAGCCGTGAGCGATCATTCAGCAATTGAAAACTAATGCCACAGGCTCAATTTTCCCTAGACCCACTTCTGCACTTTGAGGTCATGTAAAACAGGTTCCTCCAAACCATAACACTCTTTTAGTCTTCTTTACAAAACTTCTATACTCATAACACTTCTGATAATTTAACAAATTCTTTTACTGTTGGATAATCAACAAGATACACCATGACTTGTTAAATTTTGATGCCGAGAAAATAAAACTTTATGGACAGTATTGCTATATCTAAACCGAAGTAGAATCGTAAACAAAAGCACTGGTGTCTGAAATAAGAGAAAACATTTGCTTCTTTTTCAGCTTTGACTATAAACATGTGACTTTGACTGTAGTGTTTTCTTATTGTGGTATATATATATATATATATATATATATATATATATAACCAGACATTTGCCAATTCAACAATCTTTACATGTACAACTCAGTACATTGATTATATTCATCACGTTGCATAACTGTCACCCCCATCGTTTTCCAAATTATTACACCACCGCTAGAGGCATTTTCTAAAGTTTTCTTTCTTTCTTTACAGTTACAATTTCAGTGGGTGCAGAAGTGGCCCCATTACCTGGTAATTTTTGTTTATTTCTAAGCCCTAAACTTATTATCCCTAGTAATACCATGAGGTGCATATTTCTTTTACAATCAAATTTCTTACTCTTGACAGACAAATGTCATGAGCTTCTAGAAGTTTCTGTGCAGACACAGCAGTGTGTGTGTGCACACACATCTCTGTCAACCGGTGTAGGTCGTTTATGGAACTGTCTCCAAACCCTGGGAATAGCATCTCCCCCATATTAACGTTCTTCTGGGGAAGTCATCACTCGTGTATAGGTGTATAGGTAGCCTCTGTGTTGTGGGGGCAGGCGCCTCTGCCACAGGCTGGCATTGGTCAGGGTGCTACACACCCAGGAACACAGCTTCCTCCGTGACATCGCCTTCTGATCCAGCTGTTTCCTCTTCCTCACAGTGTTTCCTCCTTCCCACCCTGCCAGTAGAGCCTCCACATCTCTCTTCATGGGTCCTTACACACACCTCAGCAGACTCTTTCCTGGGGCAGGGCTGGGAGGGAAGGTATGATCACGCCACTTCATCTTCCATTTACTCTATTTTCTTAATAACTTTGTTATTGTGTTATGTGCCATCGAGTCAGGCCCGACTCATAGTGACCCCTCCTTGAGTTTCCAAGGCAGTATCACTACAGAAGTAGATTGCCCCATCTTCCTTCCGAGGAATGGCTGGTGGGTTTGAACCGCCAGCCTTCTGGGTAGCAGTCAAGTGCCTTAGGCACTATGCCACCAGAGCGCCTTTAATAACTTTAGTCACGTAATAAAAACGTACTGAGGACCTACTATGAGCTACACCTCTCTGTATTCCAGAGAGAACACAGGCATTAACCAGTAAATAAAAAAAACAAGTAGAGTTTCTGACATTTAAGAGCTGATTAGTGCCATAGAAAAAATTAAAAGCAGATCAAGGAAGGAGGATTGGAAGAGCTGACGCAGGTATGGTTTTAATTTGGATGTCGGGATAGGCCTCATGGGGAGAGTGACATTTGAGCGAGGATGTGAAGTAGGTACCCATGCAAACACCTAGGGACAGAACATCCCAGACACAGGGAACAGTCAGTGCACAGACCCCCAATCAGTCTTGCGTTTGGTGCTGAGCGTCACCACGTGCTCAGGTTATTCCGTTCCTCCACCTTCCCAGGACTCCTGGATGTCCCATCGGTAGGAACGGCTCTCCCTTCTTATGACCCTGGCTCCTGTGTGCCACAGACAAGCTGAGATGTTGTTCAGCCCTTGTCCCATCCTGCCCCTCACCCACTGTCCTCCAGCCCTAGAACTCCACTCACACACATTACTGGCCTGTGGCGTCTCTGGGTGGCTTCGCTGGCTGTGTGCCTACACTGAGGAGTGGTTTTCAGCACCCTCTTTTCTCCTTGGTCTCTCTCCTTGCAGTCTCTCTAGTCTCTTACTCAGAAGACACTTGCTTGGATACCTCCTGCAGACATCTAACAGTTTGAGGGTACCTTCAAATTGATTTCAATTCATAGACCCATGTGCATCCCAGTGTTAAGTTTCTTCTTTTGCAAATAATAAATGACACTGAAATGCCAACCAAGCGCAGAAACCCATCCAGTTTCTTCTTATCTGAATTCTTCTCTTGCCGCCCCAAGACCTGCGCCTGCGCCTGACAGATGGGCGGGGCCCATGCGAAGGCCGCGTGGAGGTCCAGCACCAGGGAGTGTGGGGCACGGTGTGTGACGATCACTGGAACATCAAGAATGCCCGGGTCGTGTGCCGCCTTCTGGGCTGTGGCCAGGCGCTGGGCGCCCCAGGGCACAGCCACTTCGGCCCGGGCTCAGGGCCCATCCTGCTGGACGACGTGCGCTGTGTGGGCAACGAGGATGCACTGGAGTCCTGCACCCACGCGGGTTGGGCTCGCCACAACTGCCGCCACGGGGAGGATGCAAGCGTGGTCTGCGCAGGTACTGAGCTCCCGCGTCACACCCCCAGGCCCTGGGGTCCCCATTCTCTGTGCTAGGGCCCACCCCCTGATTGGTGCTTCCGTTCCTCTCCAAGCATTCCAAGGTCAAATTTCACAACCCCAAGGAATATCAGATTTATCTGGGACCACTGATGCAAGGATAACAAAAGAAACCATTTAGGGCATATGTGTTGCATAAGGAGTTCCCCTGTAGTGCAAATGGTGGTTAACATGGTCAGGTGCTAAGGAAGGTTTGGAGGCAGAGTCCTCCCAGAGGCACCTTGGAAAAAAGGCCTGGAGATCGGCTTCTGAAAAGCCAGCCATTGAAAACCCCGAGCGCAGTTCTGCTGTGACGCACATGGGCTGGCTCTGGGTCCAAGGTGACTTGAGGGCAACTGGTTTACAACTGGTGTTGTGTAAGCTTTGTGGTCAATATTTTAATTATATGTGTTTGGGATTTCATTATTCAGGTCTGTTTAATTCCAATGCACTACAATGTTAGTCTTTTTGCTCTGCAGTATAGCTAAAGGATTGTGAGGTCAAAGGATGGCGTGCCAGTGCAGTAAATGATTAAGGAGATCGAAGACGCTGCTATCAGTCAGACTACCTGTTGCCAAGTCCACTTTGCAATCTCTGATGAGGGCGTCAAAGGGCACAACTCTGGGTGGACACTCTTCCTCACCTTGGCCCAGCCCTCAGGAGTCAGAAAGACACCCTAGTTCATCCTGGGTTCCTTCATGGCCCTTCATCCAAGAGTTGGCCTATATCTTCTGTTCCGGCCTATGTTTGTCTTGACCTTCTGAGGTCCACAGGTGCCCACCTCCCTGTAGAGTCATAATTCCTTCAACTGACCTGCATAAGGTGTTGCATAACATTTGGTGCAGGAACCAGTGCTCCTCTTGTCTGGTCCATTCCTAGTTGTTTACAGTGAAATCAAAGGCATTGTTGTCATGGTTTTTGCCTTTAAAGAGGAGTAACTCTTGTTCTAAAATGGGTCTCAAATAGAAAAGCTATCAGAGTTTTTAAGACAAACACTAATCATGCAGAGAGTCAAGTCTGAGTCTGCACTGGGGTTCCTGGGGTCCTTGCCTCCCAGATCTTCATTTTATCGTATCTGTTTGCAATTCCAGCCTTCCCAGGTGCCATCGGGGGACCCACTCTAAATGGTAATTCATTTTTCCATTCTTGGATTGTGTACCAAAAGGCTTGCTTCTCATCAGATACAGATGTCCAAAGGACCACCCAGGGGTGTCTGAAGAGGTTGGGAGAATCTAGCCGGCCATGCTTCCAGAGCTAGGCTATGGCCCTGGGTTACTGCTCTGACTTCTGGAAGAGGAAGTCTTTGGTAGCCAAAAACCACATCTTCCCCAGACTTAAGTGCCATGTGCACAGAAAGGGACAGCAGCCAGAGTTCACGTGATGGGTGGTATTTGGTCCTACAGAGCCCTGTATTTGCTGTTCTCTTACTCCAGCAAGTCTTGGTACTGATGATACCTGTATTCTCAACCCTACCTTCTACAATCAGCATCCTTGCCTCCAGCTCCACCAAAAGCCCTGGACCCTCTTTCCTTTTCATTGGCCCTGGAGTATTCTCACACCATTATACTCTGGTTCTAACAGCTAAATCAAATGAGCCTGTTTACCTGCATTTGGTGTTGGCTGGTGGCTACCCCAACGTCTTCCAGTGTGTCAGCACAGTTCACACTTCCTCTTTGTTTTTCTCTCCTCACCAGGACCAGGTGGCTCTGTTGTACCCAAGGACAATGGTAAATTCTTCTCCCTTCCTAGGGCCCGAGGCTGCTGGAAGGGGGAGCTGAGAGAGCAGCTGTCTGGGGAAGAAGGAGGCTGTGTTTCCATTGAGATCTCTAGTAGTTCCACCCACTCACTGGGCTTTAAGACGTTAAGAAAAGATCCCTTGGCACCTGTGCTCCCTACCCCTTTGCTTCCTCCATCCTTTTCCAACCTACCTCTCATGCAAAGGCCCAGACGCAGGTGTTCTCAACATGTGAAATGAGCTGCCCTTTAACTCCTTAGATGAGGCTCTGACTGCTGACCTTGGGATGTGTGTGTGGGTATGGTTGCCCGTGGCTGTATGGTCCTCCAAAGCCTTTTTGGAAAAGGAAGGGAATAAAAAAGTCAATGAAAGGACAGGGGTGATGAAAGCAAAGCCAGCTCCAGCTACGGCACTGTCCCGGGTACTTTTATAAAGTAAACATATGCCCACACCCCTGACCTACATGTCCAGGGGGCCAGAGTCCCTCTGAGAGGGTCTCACCATCTCCCTTCTCCTACAGCCCAGCTTTCCTGCCTGCCTAACCACTTCCAAGCCACCATTGACCGAGGTTATCTCTGGAGGTTGGGCTACTCCTCCTGGGACATCCACTTAAATGATGAGCTGTGTCGCCCCCAAGTCACAGGGCGCTACCTGATCTTCAACATTCCTTATGGCCGCTGTGGTACTGTGTGGCAGGTAAGAAACTGACAAGGTGGTGATACCCTGCTGTGGATGGAGGGGTCTGGAAAACTCAACCACCTGTTAAAAGCCTGGCTAGAAACAGAGGAAAGGTATGAGCCAGGACTTCATTTATGTGTTTGATGAGACCTGGAGCAGCTCCCTAATTTCTCTGAAGCTCTCCTTCCTTTTGGGATACACATTGAAGCTTTTGTCACAGTAACAAGTGCTGAATATTGGTGGACTGATGAATGGATGGAGGGAGGGATGGATGGATAATATTCTCTTACCTCCAAAACCAAAACCATTTTCACATCATGTACGTCACATTTTTCACGTTAGTGATCACCTACAAAGTGCACTCACATAGGAAACTATGGCACTGAGCACAGGGTTAGACAGATTACCTGGCCATTTGTCTGCTGCTATGTTTCTTACCAGTTGGCTGGCTCTGTATTGCAATCATGAAAGCAAATATCTAGATATTTACATACATTAAAATACACAGCTCAATCTAATTTTCCTTATCCACCTGCTTATTTCACAAACCAATGACTTTGAAGTCAAGAGAACAAGTATTCCCAGGAGAATGGATTATGTGGAAGGAGTTTGGCAGAGCAGGAGCTCCCAGGTGGTGAGACCCCCAGCCAGCGTAGACCTCCCGCACCCTACACACCACCCCAGCTTGGCCCTCACAGAAGGGAGAAAGGGAGAGGCTCACACAACTGGGGGCTCCCTGCCTACACCCTGGACTCCAGGAAGAGAGGACATGATGTCACCCCATTCATGGTTAAGGACCACAGAGATCATGCCTGGGGCTCCTGCCCTCTGGCAAGTCATTAAATTGGTCCCAAGCAAAGGGGGTGAAGGAGAGATCTTTGCTTATAAAGGAAGGTGTTTGTCAGGAGCTCTGGTCACCAACGCTCATCTCGTCCTCACAGGAACACCTCGGCTCCCACAGCTACTCCAACTCTGTTAGAGGCCGAATACGTGGCCACCCTGGCCGAGTCATTGTGCGGCACAAGGTGCCTCAGCTGAAGTTCACCTGCAGGGTGGACCGGCCCTCAGCAGGTGAAACTGTGCATGGGGCTGATGCCCCAAGCGAGGGGGCTGGCTATGATGTGTCCATAACGTTCCTTGAGTCACCCACGTCCCATCATAGGAGAGGCATGAGACCACACTATGCCACCCAGAGGAAAGAGGTCTTCCTCCAAGCCACTGTCCACAGCCACGATCCCAACCTGATGGTGTTTGTGGACACCTGTATAGCTTCCCCAGATCCCCGGGATTTTACAACTGTCAAGTACGAGTTGATCCACCATGGGTAAGGAGAACGACAGTCTCCCCTGGGTTGCTTGTCAGATTCATGGGGCATTTAGGGAGCCTGTGACTTGTCAAGGGGAATTCTAAATCCTAACATTGTGCAAAAGAATCCTTATCATGTCCCAGAGGTCAAAGTGGGACCCTGCCTCTCCCTCTGATCCAAAATACTTACAGACAGTCTGAACAGCCCCCCCTTGAATCCCCTAAGAGTTCAGGGCATTGGCCTTGCCCCGGCTGTGCTGGCCCACCCCACCCTTTCAGCTCAAGCCTCCTTTCCTTGCTCATTTGACAGTTTCCTTAGACTCCTCCTTCATGGTTCAGGCCCTCAGTGCTTTGGGCCTACACTGATGGGCTGGCGGCTTAACCCAGGGAAGGCACTTAGTTCCAGTGGAGAGATTTAGTCTGGATCCTTTGGTTAACCAAAGGATTCGCCAAGCCAGAACTTAGCCAGGTGGTTTGACTTTATAGCTCCCTTGTTCCCTAATGGGCTAAATGCTTAGGAATGGATCATGTCAAAGGCATCTTTGGAGTGGGAGGAGCTGCAGCAGCCCAAAGCCCACGAGAGGATAGTGGTGAGGGCCTGTTTTCCAAAGCCAGGGGTGGAGCAGGCTACAGCATCTTCCACAGGTGGTGTGAGCCATGGCTCTGGGAGGTGTGCAGACGTGACACTAAACAGCTCAGAGTCACAGCGTGGGAAAGCACTCCTTTCAGTGCTGCTTACAGCTGAATAGGGAGAGGCTCAGTGTGGTGCCAGAATTTCACATCCATCCCGTCTTCTGCTTGCTTTAGGGCTAATTTGCTCTTCTCTCTCTAGTTTCCTAAACTGGAAGCTTGAATTGCTGACTTTAGATTTTCCTTCTTTTCTAATACATGCATTTAACGCTGTAAGTGCCCCTGTAATGTTTCTTTATAAAGGGAAGACTCCATGGGGGGAGGACTCCATTTGGGATCCAGAGCTCCAGTCTAAGCCTGATTCTTGGAGTCAGAGTGAATTCACAGGATGCTTTCAGTTAATCTTTGGCCTGGGGTTTTTCTTCCCATCAGATGCATCAAAGACAATACCTATGTCAACCTCCACTCCCGCCACAAGAACGTGGCCCAGTTCAAGTTCAACCCCTTCAGCTTTCTCGACAGCTATGATGTGGTCTATCTGCAATGTGAGATCGCCGTCTGCAAAGTAGGCCACTCCTCCTCCCGCTGCGCACTTGGCTGTGCAGGACGGAGTAAGAGGGGTGCAGGCCCCTTGGCCACCAAGGAAGAGCAGACTGAGCGTCTCCACATGGTGGGGCCCCTGGAGATCCATAAAGGAACCGCTCAGAGTGAGACCCTTGTGTGATGTCGCCCATCTTCACATCATTCTGTTTGAAATTAAGAGGCAAAGTCCATTTCTCTTCTGTAAAGTAGTAAGTTTGACAAGTCAGGAGTTATTCCTGTAGAGACGGGAAAGAAACCACTCGAGGGGTCTCTTCTCTCAAGTTTGTTATTGAATAAATCTTGTCTGATTACTGAATGTCTAAGGCACTCACTCTCCTTGCAGGCTAGAAATGCTGAATTTATTAACTCTTCACTGTCAAGAACTTGATCACTGTCTCAGAGTGTACCAAATGTTAAAAAGACCAGGGTTAACTCTATCCAACAGTGCCATTTCAAAATTATTTTTGAATCTGACATCTTCATGTTTGGATGCTAGTAGGTAGATCTCTTTGTTTCTGTCTCTCACATGATGTAAGCATCTAATTACAAGTCTTGCCAAAAGTTTTATGAAAAATAAACTGTCAGGAAGGCACTGGTCTATTTTTCTGTCTTATTATTTTTACCTCTAACTGGCCATTTGAATCAAACAGGACATTCACTCATAGAAACAGCACTTTGTTTGTTCCAAAGGGATCAAATTAGAGCCAGTTTTGCTGGGTTTGGGTTACAAATTATAAATGAGAGCGTCTTCAGCACTGGCAGGGTCCCTGGCGGCTCAGTGAATGCACTTGGCTGCTAACCGAAAGGTTGCAGGTTCTAGTCCACCCAGAGGATCCTTAGAGAAAAAGACCTGATGATATCCTTCTGAAGAATCAGCCACTGAAAACCCCATGGAGCCTGGGTCTGCTCTGACTCACACGGAGTGTCGATGAGCCACACTCAGCGAGGTCGCCGTCAGACTCGACTGGACAGCCATGGGTGTCTGTGCACTGAGCTGCCAGTTGCTCACATGGTCATTTTCTCAGTCTATATTCCAGATCCTCACAGCATTACAGGAAACCTGCCAAGTACACTTGACACCTGAAAAACACACAGCACAGTTGAACACATTCCCATGTCACCTGGAAGAAAAGGCCAGGAGCCCCTTGATCTAATTTCTCTTTTCCTTAACAGATATCAGCCTGTGCTGGACTCATACCTTCAAGGTTATCTTTAAAGAAACAGACTTGAGTGTAGTTTGTTGTTTGGTTTTGCTTACTATATTTAAAACTGTTGTGGTGTGTCACCAGCCGGAGAGAGATGAGGCACTCTGCTTCTATAAAGATTCCAGCCTTGGAAACCCTATGGGGCAGTCCTACTTTCTCCCATGGGGTGGGCTATGAGTTGGAATCAACTCCATGGCAATGGGCTTTTTAATATTTGAAATATGAGTCCCCATCGCTGAGAAATTCTTCTGGACTTCATTAGTTAGGAGCGTGTACCTGATGACAGTGTGATGTCATTGAGTCCCCAGGGGAGAGCGACAGCATTTGGAGGAGATTGGGGACTAGGGAATTGTGGGAGGTGCACACCAAGCCCCATGAAACTGTCAGAGGAAGTAACAAGAAAATGACCCCAGGGTCCATGGCAGTGGACAGGCAGGGGATGGGCCCAAGGCAGTTGTGTCACTAGGGTTGGTGTCACCCCCCACTCAGCCACCCACCAGTCAGGGTGCTAGTGGGCAGGCCATGATGCCCACCATTGGTGGAAAGGAGGGTCTCCGCCTTGCCAGTGGAGAGGGGAGGCTCTGTGGGAAGCCGCATGGGGCAACAAGGGCAAGGTTCAGTAGTCAGGCTCACCTCTGCATGGGGTTAGTGCTGCTCTATCCATCAGGTTGGGGTACCCTGACCAGCCCCGCCCACAGAAGGAGTGACACCAATCCTCGTGACGCCACTGGCCTGACCCTGAGGACCTGAGATGGAACTCAACCACAGGTGTTGTCTCTAAAGGAGAACATTTTGGTTTCGTCCCAAACATGCCCTTCACGACATGTCCCTCAGCAACACTCCCTTCACCGACAAGCCCATCACTAACACACCCTTGGTGAAATATGATTGTGATGCTTGTTCTGACAACAGTCCCTGCTTAAGCAGACTAGAAGTTGGTGGAGTGTGGTTACTAGTCAGTTTGGGGAAGCTGGCATCTTCAAATCACAAGTTAATGTGATGACTAATGTATAAAGGCCTGAGCCTCCATGTGGGGCATCTCAGGAGGGCCAGCCTAGCTCTAGGCTTCCCAGGGACAGCTGCTTCTCAGTCTGCGGCCTCCCCCCACACACGCAGTCCAACCCCCCCTCACCCCCAGGAAATCTTCTGACACAAACCTCTTTCTCAGAGGCTGTTTCCTAGAAATGAGACCTGTAACAGTCACTACGAGGTGAGGTCTGAGGAAGCAGCTTCCCTGGTGGTAATCCTACAACACCCCTAGCGGGATTCAGGCAATGGTTATCATCTCTAATTTAAAGTGTGGAGACCAAGGCTGAAGGTGACTTAGCCTAGGTAACACAGCAGGTTGTGCAAGAAAGAGAACTCACACCACCTGACTCCAGATCTGGAACATTTGACCATTTCTCTGTAGTTTTTCCCAAAGGAAAAACTTAAATAGTAGCATGCATAGTAACAACGCATTGGAATATCTGAGTATTTCCACTACAAGGGGTTTTGCTGATTCATGGTAACATAATCTTACTCTCTAGTGTGAAACATAAGGCATCCCGGTGGTGCAGTGGTGAAGAGTTCATCTGCTAACTGTTCAACCACTGCACTCTGAGGGAGAAAGATGAGGCAGTTTGCCTCTGTAAAGATTATAGCCTTCGGTAAAGATTAGAAACCCTGTAGGGAAGTTCAACTCTGTTGTTGATGTTGTCAGGTGCCATCTTTGAAGTCTAATTTTACCTTGTAACCTTCCTCCACTTACATGTGCTACATGTAATAGGCCAGCTGCTTTGGGTAGTTGCAATAGGATGCTGCTTTGGGTAGTTGGAGCTGTTGAGGGAACCTTCAGAGGTATCCAGGTAACCCCTGCAGTGTGGAATAATGGAAGGGGAAATGAGGAGACCAAGAATGTAAATCAAGATAAAGACTTCTTTCAATTTCTGTCTTGTGCATAGAGCTTAACATGTCTCCCCTTTGATGGGTATCCCACCTCCCTCTGTCCCATAGGGGTGGCCTACTGAAGTTCTCATCTGGCCATCTTCTGTCAGGGCAGTGAGTGAGTCTACCTGCAGCTGCCAGATGCCTCCAGGTGGGGCTCAGAAAAGCGCTACACCAGTTGTGGAACTACCATTCCAGGCGCTTCCTCATTCCGCTCCAGCCTCCTTTCCCAGTCCCTTGGCCAGTACCGCTGACCCACTGTGCCAGCCTGTCCTTTCTAACTCTTCTGCCTCCTCAGGCTGTTGCCTCCAGTAGGCGTGCTTCCTCCTCACTGACTCTCATCTCTTCCTTTCCAAGTAATACCCATTGTTCAAAGCTCAGCCAGATGTACCCTTCAGAAAGCCTCCCCTGTCCACCCCCCCACCCCCCCGCTTCCCCAGCCGGAAGCAGGAATCTCCTGGGGGCAGTTCTGTGAAGCCTGGAGAGAGGCTGGGGTGTGGTGCTTATTCTCAAGCTTGGCTTGCACTGGGATCACCTGGGCACTTTTAAAAGTACTTATGGACCTGTAATTCTTCAAAAATACAAAGCTTAAAATTTAAAAATAAAGGAAAAAAGAGAATGCTGGTGCCCGACTTCTACCTCAGAGATTGTGATCTAGGTGTATGGGGTGCAAGCTGGGAATCTGGGCTTTCAGGAGCTTCTCCTGTTGGTTTTAGTGGACCACAAAGTGAGGAGCCACTAGGTCAGTGTTTCAGCCCTAGACTCTGGAACTGGACTAGCTGGCACTAATCCTGGTTATTTCACTTACCAGCTGTATGACCTCAATCAAGTTCTGAATCTCCCTGTGCCCGTAATGATAGTCCCAACCTTGCAGGGCCTGTGGGAGCCAGCGCCAAGCATGTAGCCATCAGCTCTTATCATCACTGTGGAGCAGCTGAATGTTCTCCACAGAGACCCCCAATGTGGCCAGAGACTTCACTGGTTCTCCCACCCTGGTTAGGAGCCCAAAGCTCCCATTTACTGGTAGTGGAAAAAGATGACTCAGGTCCTCTTGTTTGTTGGCCTTCCCGTTGTCCAGGTGCAGTTGTCATTGGAACTGAGCTGCAGGATCTGGGCTTATGGCCCTCACTCAGGCTGGTGCCTCCGTAGCTGGCCCTGCAACTTGATTCGCCTGGTAGAGAGCACAGTTGGCACTGAGCAAAGTCAATGCCCTCCTTTGCCAGTGACTGGGCATTTACCGCCCACATGTGATGGTTACACAAGCTCACAGCTAATCATGAATGGTATTTAGTTCACTCCAACGGTAATTAGTCTTCCTGGGGAGAAAGTATTTATGATTTCTCTATACACAGTTCAAAAAAGAGCAAAGTCTCAAGAAAGATGGCTTTTAACAAACAAACAAAAAGCTTTGTATCTAAAATATATGCAGAACTCTTTCAATACAAATAAAAAGACATAACCCAGTTTTACATGGGCAAAGGGTCAGAATAAACATTTCTCCAAACAAGAGCTACTAATAAGCACATGAAGAGATCTTCACCATCATTAGGCATCAGGGAAGTGCAAATTAAAACCACAATGAGAAACCACTTCACACCAACTGGAATGGCAAGATTAAAAAAGATACAAAAGACAAGTGTCGGTGAGGACTAAAGAACTGGGAACCCTCATACGCTGATGGCTCAGGTATGTTGCGGATCTTGAGGCTGGCACAGGAGGGGGCAGTGTTTTGTTCTGTTGTGCATAAGGTTGCTATGAGTCAGAGATGACTCGATGGCATATAACAACAACAACACACATTGATGGTGGAAATGTAAAATAGTGCAGTGCTGTGGAAGAGGGTTTGACAATTCCTCAAAAGATTAAACATAGAGTGACCATATGACTCAGCAACTCTAAGCATATACTCAAGAGAAATAAAAAAATATGTTCATGGAAAATTTGTACATGAATGCTCATAGCAGTATCAGTGGAAACCATGCTAATGTCCATCAACAGATGAATGGATAAATAAAATGTGATCTATCCATAAAAGGGATTATGATTGGGCCATAAACAGAAATGAAGTACTGATGTATGTTACAACATGGATGAACTTTGAATACACGCTAAGTTGAAGAAGCCAGTTACAAAAGATTTCATTTCTATGAAACGTTCAGAATCAGCAAATCTGTAGAGACAGAAAGTAGATTACTGGTCACCTAAGACAGAGTACGGGAGCTCTGGTAGTGTAGTGCTAAGGCACTTGACTGCTAACCAGAAGGCTGGCAGTTCAAACCCACCAGTCACTCCTCGGAGGGAAGATAGGCAATCTACTTCCGTAGTGTTACTGCCTCGGAAACCCAAGGAGGGGTCGCTGTGGGTCGGGTCCGACTCAATGGCACATAACAACAACAACAACAAGAAGACAGAGTACTGGAGGCAACAGGGAGTGACTATTAATGGGGACAGGACTTCTTTTGGGAATGAAGAAAATATTCTACTAAAAACCTTGGAGCTGTACACTTTAAACAGGTGAATTATCTGCCATGTAAAATGTATCTTAACAAAACAGAAGAAGTTTTAATTTAATGAGAGCAAAAAAAAAAAAAAAACTCTACTTCATAATGGAAGATTCTAGATGGTTTTTGTATTTTACATCTATTGTCATATGGCCCCAAATGAAATTAGTACTAATTCCATCTCCCACTAAGATCATGTAAGAATGTTTTTCTCCATAGTCCAGCCACTAGTGGCTATCAAAAGCTTTTAAATTTCTGGTAGTGGCTCCTAGTAAGAAGTGTTCTGATTTGATTGAAAAATTTGCTTTCATTTTCTGACCTTCAGGCTCAGTCAAATTCAACTTTGCTAAATGAGATGAAATTAAAAGGCCCAAAGGGGTGAGACTTCTTACATCCCCATTTGCAAGGAGCTGGGAAGACTTGAGGACTAACGGGCTTTTATTCTTCTCTGTGTTTCCTAATTATCTGGCTTCATAAGCTTCCTGTTGGCTTCTAAGGAAACATGTCTGTTCTAACCACCCACGAGGTAGATTTCTGTGGGAATGAACAGTGTGGCGTGTGGCTGGCTGGCGTCAGCACTCCCCTCAGAGCTGGTGTTGGCACCCCTCGCTCATTCCCAGAATCTTTGCAGGTAGCACCATGGCGAAAGCTCTTCACCAGAGAATTCCCAACACACACAGCATAGACGTCTGAGTGCTCACCCATGGGACTGACATAGGGTTGTGTCTTTGCTTTACTGTTGGGTCAGTTCATAACTGGGGCGCCATCACTGGACCTTTAAGCCTTAGCCCAGAGAGAGGGTTTGGATCAGTGGGACCCCGTTGGGCAGGGGATGATATGACTAATTTTTACGAATCTTCTCAGCAGCTCTGGGGAGATGAGAACCAGGTGAAGATGGGATCTCGTGGGTGGCAGCCCTCTCTGCTTCCATGTTGTTCTTCCTACGGGCTGAAACCCCTCACTGGGCTCCAGGACTTGGCGTTCCTTGGGGGGAGCACGTTCTAGACTTTGACTCAGGGGATCCATTTCTAGTGCATCCCTTGGTCAGGGGTTTGGCCTCACACTTGATGCTACAGTGGCAAGGCCAGCACCTGTGACACCAGGAAGTTTGGAAAGTCACCAAGGAATCAGCACAGCTCTGCTGGGTTCCTGCCAGAACAAGGACTTCTTATGTTGGCTGGGGCTGGGCATGCCTTGTGAGAGTGACCTGTGCCTTTCACTGGGGGTACAGAGGAGACTCAGGTCTTCTCAGGAGCTCATTAGGATGAGAGAAAATCCAAGTGCATGAGAACACCTAAGAAGTGGCCTGGTTTCATCTCACTGAGGAATTGAATTTCTCCAAGGCTCACTTTCCTTGTCTTTGAATTGAGAATAGTACTCATCCCATAAGATTGCAACGAGATACTGCAAAGGTAAGATAAGGTCCTTAATTTGGAGACAAGGTAAAAATATGAGTTTCTCCTGACAGGATGGTGAGAAGCCTCCAAGTTCTTGCTTACAGCAAGACCAAAAGTCATACTGTTTTCATAGCAAATGCTCCTACCAAGCATCTTTGTTTTTTAAAATTGAAGCTAGATCTACCAATCCAATAGTGGGTAGAACATCAATGTAAGGAAAGGTAATTTGATATAATGATGAAAAATATTGGAGGCAAAAAGGATAACTTTCAGTATTTCACATTTATTTAAAATTACATAAAAATAATGTTAACAGTACATAATTTAATGTAAACACCATAGAACTTGAATAATAAAACATTCTACTACAACAGAAATAATGCTTGTAAAATTTGCATGCCCACCGTGCCCAAGTCAGAGCCCCTCGTTTGTGTCACAGAAACAAGGCGGGATGGGGTCATACGCCGCATACATGCTGCATTCCTCACAGACCTGGAGGGTGGCAGAAGGCACAGGGGTGACAGATATGGCCTGGGTGTCAACGACTGAATTCTTCTTCTTCAAGGGCACAGCAAGGCAGGTCTTTTTTGCAGGTCTTAAGATAAGACATACACAGAGCATCAGGTCAGAATTCCTCTCCAAATCCCTTTGTTACAGTTTTCAGGGGTATTTGGGAAGTCTGGGGCTGAAGTCAGTCATACATGCGACACCACCCCTAGATGGAAGCTTTCTGCCTGCACCCTATCTATTCCCCTCCTCTCCTAACGTTGTTATAAATGCAAAACCAGGTCCCAGCAAATAAGGGGCAGTGAGTTGCAAGCATGGGACACACCCAGCTGGTGCCTGCAGGTGCATGGGGTGTGAGCATGCCTGGGGAAGGTGCCACCGTCGGCCATGGCCCAGGCTCTGGGACCTGCCGTCTAACTCGCAGGCTCAATGTGAGCATGACTGCTCACCA
>NW_006921625.1:10183884-10193061 GCF_000298275.1 Orycteropus afer afer | reverse complement strand
TAGTTAGTTATAACAACAAAAACATTGTTCACAAGCCCAGTTGACATGTGCCTACAAGGCTAAAATGCTATGCTCATTTACTTTTCATCCTTCTAATGAGCTCTTAGCTGTCACTGTTACCCAATTACAATGACACTTAGGATCACGTGGTATCATCTGCACACACTATAAGCATGTGCTGTTTGCTGCTTTCTTGCTACCAGTGTTTTGATAATCACTGACTTTGTCAATTTTTCTGGTGTCTTAGCCACAATATTGCAGCAACTAGTATTGGTGAACCTTATCAATAACTTTTTTAAGAATAAAGTGTGATTAAAGGGAAAAAAAAAAAAAAAAAAAGCTTCCATGCAATTACTAATAAGGTTGTAGCTAATAATGTGATTCAGTGTGGAATGATTTTACAAGGTGTTTTTGTGTTAGTATTCATATAATCTAGGAAATATTACATTGAAGCAATTTACAACTATGTTTAACATGTTGTTCTTTGATTCAAATTGATAATAAACATTACTGAGGATTCTGTATGGTCTTGTATGGGAGGTGACACCATGAGTTATCACGCTGGGTGACACCAACCTTAGTGATGGCACTGACCAAAGTGTGGTCACAAGGCAAAGAATGGCCCTGCTCAAGCAGACAGCACCCAGGTGTCCCATTTGAGGGGTACTGGTCACTGTACTTACGTGACTGACTTGGTTGAGTCGGCCACTTTGGAGTGAACACTGATGATGAGACCGATCAGCACAAACACAGCAACCAGGATGATGGACCCAATGACAATTATGATGATGGACTTGACGTCAAATGTCTCACAGTTTTCTGGGCAGAGAAGTGCAGGCAAGCAGTGAATGGAGCTGCCCTCCCAACACATTCATTTAGCAACCTCAATAGTCTTTCGGTAGAGAAGAATGAAGGCCAAACTGTGATCCCCGAGTGTGTAACATGAGAGAAGCCGCCAAGGGAGGCCTAAGCTGGCCCAGGAGTATGGCAAAGGGTTTGTTTATGGATGACAAAGGATGGAAATACAAAATCCAGGGAGAAGGAAAATCAGAGGAGAGGAAGTGGGGGAAAAAACTTCATTTCCTTTCATATGCAGTCATTTGCAGCTGTCAGGAAAAAATAGATTGAACTAGTGATTTTACTCTCCAAATTTTGAATTCTCACTGATAACTGGGTCACACCACCTCAGGGTTTAAGGAGATTCCTGGGAGCTTCCAGAGAAATCCTTTCCTCAGGCTCAGAGAGAAGTGGCCTGCACCATCCAAGTTTCCAGAAAGCTCTTGTCCCTCGTTCTGTCTTTACTCCATTTTTCCCTCCTAAATCCTAAGTCTTTCCTGAACATTTAATGTGTTTAGAATAAGCAATTTTTTAAATCTAACACTCTGAAACTGGGGAAAACTGTGTTAGTAGAGAAGAATGAACAGTCAGTCAAGCATACTTACCACAGTTTGACTCTTCAGAGCTAGGTGAAGGCCAACAGTACAAAAAAATCACAGTAAAAATAAACTTTAGGGAAGAGGACATCTTCTTAGGAACTTCTCAAACCTCTAATTTGAGAAAGTTCTAATTATCCTTTTAGGAATAATGAAGACCTAAGTTTGAAGAGCACAGGCTTCTACCAGAGCTAGGAGAACGGACAGCCACTGTCCTGCTCCAACATTTATACCAGTGGGGACCCAGGCTGTGTGACATCAGCCCTTCAGACATCAGCACTCTTTCATAGCGTTCTGAATTCCATTAGGTGTATTACAGCCCCCATGGAAATACAAGTACCAAATGCTATTTTCAGTCACTCAATCCTAGGTCACACCTTTTCAGGTTTTATGTCCTTAAGAGAAATTTTTAGGGTTTGCCTATGAATGAAAAGCAAGTTTGACATTATGCTAAGTGAAATAAATCAGACTCCAAAGAACAAACACTGTATGATTCCACTTGTATGCAATAATCTAGAATAGGCAAATGCAGAGAGAGAACAGTTTATCAGTGATTACCAAGGGCTGGGGGAGGGAAGAATGAGCAGTTACTGCTTAAGGGGCACTGGTGTCTGTTTGGAAATGGAAAGTGGCGATGGCTGCAAAGCACGGTAACTGTGATGAATGGAACTGAACTATACACTTCAGAGTGGTTGAAATGGCAAATTTTTATAATAGATATTTTACCACAATAAAGATAAAAACAAGTTTGAGAGTTCAATAAAAATAAGTAAAAGGATAGTAGTGTGGAGAGGCTAATACCTAAAAATATTCGTATACCTAAGAGCTCTGTTATAAAGACCAAACCAAACCAAACTCACTGCCATCAAGTTGATTCCAACTTATAGCAACCCCTTTTGGGTTTCCAAGGTGGTAAATCTTTACAGAACTAGATGTTTCTCCGGATGTCACAAGATATCCACCTTTAACAGGGTGCAGTGTAACCATGTTTCTATCACTCTTTTAAGAATCCTCTCTCATAAACACTCAGAAAGCGTTTATTTTCATTTTATAGGACTGGAAAAGAAACAAAATCATTTTTTATGATTTGCATGTTATTCTAGTTACCTAGTGCTGCTCTGACAGGAATAGACCACAAATGGGATGACTTTAACAAACAGTTTATTCTTACAATTTTTGGAGGCTAGAAGTCTGAGTTCCAAGTGCCAGGCTCTAGGGGTTGGGTGAAAGCCCCTCAACCTCGGGCTTCAGCTCTGCCTCCTGCTCCCAGCCCACTGAAGCTAGAGGCATTTCTTCACTCAGACAGCTGCTGGCTGCTGAGACTGACAAGCCCAAGGCTGACAAGTAAAAAAGGCACAGTTGCAATGTTACCAAACCACATGGCAGGCAGTTAATTTAAGTCCACTGAAATTCCCAAAGTCGGCAAAGCATGGCAGGCTGCTGAAAAACAATTCAGCTACATGCAGGGTTCAAGTGGGCCATAAGCTAGTGATCGTTCCCCAAGGCTTCTCCTTATATACAGGAAGCAGACCATATCCCTAAGGCAGCTACTCAGCTTCTCACAGTAGATTTCATCATGGAGTTGATTACCAGTCTCATCAAGGGGAATACTACAACCAGCTGCCCAGGCACTCAACCAGGCCCAGCCAAGTTGACACCCAAACATAACTACTACATATTTATCCAAATTATGTACAGATATGTGCATATACAAAAATGTGTTAAATTCACTTTTTAATAAAAACATCTAACTGTTAAGGTTTGGGTTTTTAATGAAATTATTGAAACAGATTTCTAAGTCCATCCCTTATCAAAAAACTTTTGTTAAACTCTTGTTAAAAAGTTAAACTCTTTTAGCTTTTCTAAATTCCTTCAAAGCCTTTATGCAGCTAAAAACTTGTGTTTGCCTTGAAGACTCAGGCTCTTCATCATCTTCATTGTCCTTATCTTTACATTGTGAATCTATCATTTTTTTGCAGATTTATCCATTTCTGTGGCAGTTTCTTTGTCAATATAAGATGCAGTATTGACCCTGTTTTCTAAAACACCAATGTAAACGTCATTTATTTCATCCTGAATCTGCATGTTATCAGGTGCCACAACTATTTCATCTTGTGCACTATTGCTGCTGCCCAACAAGAAACATAGTTCTTAAAGCATTTTTTTAAGGTTTCTTCCTTCCTCATTTTGATTGATTGCTTAAGAAATGAAATTGCATCGAGGACATCAACTTTGCATCTTAATGTTGGCACTTTTGGAAGCAACGGCCTCCTGTTGTTTACCTTAATATTTTGGATAATGCCATTGTCCAGAAGTTGTAGGACTGATGTGGATGGTGGGGGAAAAATAATTTAATATTGGATAGGGGTATTAATTAATATTGGACTAGTAGCACTACCAACAAACAAATGAATTTTAGTTTTTTTCAGCTATTATTGAGATTTTTAAAAAGTCCTTTACAAATTTCTTCTGTAATCCAAGCTTTTTTATTCCATTTCCATTCAACAGAAAGCTGATTAATTTTTATATTCCTGAAGCACCGTGGTTTCTTGCTTTTTCCAATTACCCACAGTTTCTTAAATGTCCTGCCCGCAAACGTGGTCAAGAGAACGGTAAACCACTCTTCCAAAACCTGACCTCATGAGCATTTTCCTCCTTTCATTTCCAAGCTCTTCTTAGGCATTCCAGAAGGTTTTTACTGGCCAAATCTGTCTTGGAACAAGTACAAAAAGAATGGTTCTTACAAGGAAGGATGGCAAGAACTTCATCTCTGAATGTGTTGTCAGAAGAGCCCAGTTTCTGGTGAAGGACATTATGCTTGGTAGAGGGTCAGGGAGAAAGAGGAAGACCCTCAAAGAGATGGTTTAACACAGTAGCTGCAACAGTGGACTCAAACACAGCAACGATGTGAGTATGGTACAGGACTGGGCATGTTTCATTCTGTTATACACAGGGTTGCCTTGAGTCAGAACCAACTGAAGGGCACCTAAAAACAACAACAATTAGACTTTAGAAGCCCTGGTGGCACAATGGTTAAGCATCTGGCTGCTAACTGAGAGGTCAGTGGTTCCAAGCCACCAGCTACTCCATGGGAGAAAGATATCTGCTTCTGCAAAGATTTACAGTTTTGGAAACCCTACGGGACAGTTCTACTCTGCCCTATAGGATTGCTGAGTCAGAAACAACTTGATGGCAATGGATTTGGTTTGAGTTTATTACTGTCCTTCAAAATAGAGCAGTCTCTGGCATTTGCAATGTCTTTTAGGATCATATCCCTTACAAGCTCTTTTAATTTTGTGAACCACTTTTAAACAATATTTTTGTCAACCTCGTTTGACTCTCACAAGCTACACCACAGGTGCTTCCATGTGTTTTGGTTTTGTTTTTGTTGATTGCTTTGTTTTTGAAGCTCTGACACCATCTGTTAGACACTGAGAATCCATCAACTTTTTTAAATTTTGGTGTTTCCTTTCCTTTGCTTGTAGGATAAGTCCTGAAATGGGGACATTTTTGGTGGAGGCTGATTTGATTTGATTTCTGCATAACTTCCATCTCTTCCTTTCTTTATTTTTCTGTTGGTGCTGCGCATGTATTTTTCAATTATTTTCTCCTTTACTTTCATAATGGAGTAAATTTGAGTTCTGCCACACTTGAACTTAATGACAGTGCCCTTAACAGTTTTTTCTCTTCAGTTACCATTCTGACATCAAACTTTTCTTTCATAGATAAATTTCTCACTCTCTTGTCCATGGCTGTGAAGGAATAAGGTTTGTTTGTTTGTTTTAAAAAAAGGAAACAAGTTCTTATAAAAATTAAGGCATTTATGACCTTCTCAAAAACATGAGTTTCTCAAAAAGGAAAAAAATCATCATTATATGATAAAGTTAGCACACTTCAGTAAAATATTTTTTTTAAAAAAAGAGTATTTTTGCTTTTGAATGTGTTATCTGAAGAAATGCTTATCTATTTTTTGACAAAACAAGAAAATTTGAAGGAAAGAATTCAAGAAATGAAGGAGTGGATTTTGAGAATTGTAATAGCATGTATCAAAATTACAAACAGCTAAGGAAAAACTCTGAAGATAAAGAGAAGAGTAAAACCTGTCAAAACAAGGAAAAAAGCTGTATTTTGCTAGATTTTAATGAAAATAAAAGAATTTATTAGTATCTTTTACCTTCTTCCAAACTTAAGGGTGTTATTCATTGGAAACAAAATTTACAGATAAAAGCAAAGGCAAAAATGTAAAGAACAGATGTATACAGAGGACAGTAGCAGCATGCAATACATACTCACACAGTACAGCACAGATGGAAGTGGAAGGCTAAGCTTCCATCTCTGACTCTCACACTTCTTGGAACTGTTCCCAGCTTTTAGGATTGCTCTTCCTTGTACTCAGGTTGCAATACCAATGGTTTTCTGATTCCATCCATGACTCACAGGTCCTGGCTTTCAGTAATATTTATCTAGTATTAGGCTGAAGTAAAGAGAACTCTGGTGGTGGAGTGGATAAGGCATTTGGCTGCTAACAAGGTCAGTGATTCAAAAACACCAGCTGCTCCGTGGAAGGAAGATGGGGCAATCTACTTCCGTAAAGACTGACAGCCTTGGAAACCCAGTGAGGGTTGCTGTGAGTCAGAATTGACTCGATGGGAGTGAGGTTAGGTTTGATTTATTAGGCTGAAGTAATCACATTAGTGGGAAATATTTGAGTTTTCCTTCTCTGGGAGGTTTCCATCTTGCAGTTTCTGGCTTTTGCAGGTTTTACTGTAATACAATAATGGAGACACCAATCTAGACTGTTGCAGCCAGCACACAACTCTCCTCTCCCACCACAACACCCCAGAATCAAGTTGGAGGGCTTTCTTCTTGGGAGAAGCAGAATGTCAGCATTTATTGTACTAACCCCAGCTGCCTACTGCTGAGGCTAATTCCCAGGCAAGAACAGTCAATAGGTTGGGGTTCCTTCTTCTGCCCAGCCTCCACTCCTGGGCATTGTGCACTGAGAATACTGGGGCCCAGACAGCCCTTGCCCTGGTTCCTAATGTCATGGCTCCAAGCAGGTGTAGTAGTTAAGGTTCTGTGTCAGTTTGGCTGGGCCTGATTCTGAGTGGCTGGGCAGCTGGTGGTAGTTATTTCCCATGATGAGACTGGCAATCATCTCCATGATGGAATCTGCCACAAGTAGCTGAGTAGCTGCTTCAGGGATGTGGTCTGCTTCCCATATATAAGGAGAAACTTTGGGAATTGTCTGCAACTTCTGCCATGCTTGAATCTTGTGTGTAGTCAAGTTGTCATTCAGCAGCCCGCCATGTTGATCTTGGGACTGTTAGTGGACTTTAATTAGTAGCCTGCCATGTAGTTTGATAATTTTGGGATTGTGCCATTTCACTTGTCGACCTTGGGTTTGTCAGTCTCAGCATCCAGCAGCTGCCTGAATGAAAAGATGCCTCCAGCTCCAGTGGACCAGGAGCAAGAGGCAGAGCTGAAGCCCAAGGTCAAGAGGCTTTCCACTCAGCCCCTAAAGTTTGGCACTTTTAACTCAGTCTTCTAGCCTCCAAAACTGTAAGAGAATAAATCTGTTTGAGCCATCCCATTTGTGGTATCTTCTGTTAGAGCAGCACTGGGTAACCAAAACACAAGGAGAGGTAAACCAAAAGGACTTCAAGTTGCTGTCCCCTTCTCACCAAATGGGCTTGTCACTCAGAGACAGGCTTGCCACTGTTCCCCCCCCAGAGCCCTGGATCACAGATGTTGCTTGGGGTGAAAAGTGACCATAAAATAGATCATCTTATCACTTCCCAAAGGAAGCGACTTCACTTGCAACATAGCATGGAGAAGTTGAAGTCACAAGGCACTCTCGACAGTGGAGGATGAGGTCAAAGGTGATTGGGTCTAATGAAAGATACAGCCTGGACTGTAAATTGGCTTATTTCCTGGACAGTATGGGAGTTAGACACAGAGGAGGAGACCTCCTGTGGTTAGAATAGATATCAAACACAGACCTCAAAACCTATTCCTTCAAAGGACCTACCAGGATTAATTTGCATAGGAATTTATTCCCCAGGCATTGCTGGAAACAATAGTGTAATGGGCTGGCAATTAGTGAAGTTTAACAGCTGAATCTTCATCAGCAAGGACCTCAAGTCCTCTTTACTTCCAGCAAGGCCTGTGTCATCTGCATTTCTGAGGTTGTTAATGAGTCATTCTCCAGTCTTGATGTTGCATTCTTCTTCCTACAGTCCAGGTTCTCTTCCTATAGTCTAGG
The DNA here is from genome assembly GCF_000298275.1 of Orycteropus afer afer. Lineage (NCBI taxonomy): Eukaryota > Metazoa > Chordata > Mammalia > Tubulidentata > Orycteropodidae > Orycteropus > Orycteropus afer. The sequence continues at coordinate 10,185,363 of NW_006921625.1, read as the reverse complement.
TTCTCAGGTAATGTGCTCAGCCTACAGACTGAATAAGTATTGTGAAAGGGTACAAGTCTGATGCACACCTTTCCTGATTTGAAACCATGAAGCACCCCCTTATTCTACCTGAGTGACTGCCTCTTGGTCTACATATAGGTTCCGCATGAGCACAATAAAGTTTTCTGGAATTCTCATTCTTTACAATACTATCCATAATTTGTTATGATCCACACAAACACCTTTGCATAGTTAATAAAACACAGGTAAACATATTTCTGGTGTTGAGGAAAATCAAAGACTACAGCCTCCAGTACGGATCACACCTCACATAAAACCAAAACCAAACCCACTGCCATCAAGTCGATTCCAACTCATTAACACACCCCACTGGGTTTCCAAGATGGCAAATCTTTACGGAAGTAGATTGCTCCATTTTCCTTCCATGGAGTGGCTGGTGGGTTTGAACCACCAAACTTCTGGTTAGCAGTCAAATGCCTTAGGCACTGTACCACCAGAGCTACACCTCACATACACACAATGGAATACTATGCAACACTAAAGAATAATACAGAATTTGTGAAACACCACATAACGTGGATGAATCTGGAGGACTTTATGCTGAGTGAAACAAGTCAATCACAGAAGGACAAATATCATATTAGTCAGTACACTATTGTAAAAAGTCAAGGAAAGATTTACATATGGAAGGAAACTTTCTTTGTTGGTTACTGGGGAGGGGAGCCAAAATAAAAAAAATAAAATAAAGAAATTAAACTTTTTAATGGAACCTTTACCAGCTGGCCTTTTCTCAGGAAAGCCTGCAATAAAACTGACTGTGTTCAAGTCAGGACTTTGAACACAGCCCATTCAGTCATGGCGACCAAGAGAAACCGCAACAGACCCAAACTTGTAAAATGTGAGTGATCCAGAATGGGAAAAATTACCAGTTGTTTTGGCTACCTAGTGCCGCTCTGACAGGAATCTACCACAAATGAGACGGCTTGAACAAACAGGAGTTTATTCTCTTACAGTTTGGAGGCTTTCAGTCCAAATTCAGAGTGCCCGGCTCTAGGGGCTGGTGAAAGCCCCTCAACTTTGGGTTTGAGCTCTGCCTTCTGCTCCCGGCCACTGAAGCCAGAGGCATCTCTTCACTCAGACAGCTACTGGCTACTGAGGCTAACAAACCCAAGGCAGACAAATAAAATGGCACAGTCCCAATGTTACCAAACCACACGGCATGCCATTAATTCAAGTCCATTGAAAGTCCCAAAGTCGGCAGAGCACGGCAGGCACTGAACAACCACATAACTACATGCAGGATTCAAGTGTGCCATGAGCTAGAGACCATGCTCCAAGCCTTCTCCTTATATACAGGAAGCAGACCACATCCCTAAGGCAGCTACTCACAGTAGATTCCACCATGGAGTTGATTACCAGTCTCATCATGGGGAATACTACATCCAGCTGCCCAGCCACTCAACCAGGCCCAGCCAAGTT
>NW_006921625.1:10182254-10183239 GCF_000298275.1 Orycteropus afer afer | reverse complement strand
GGCTATTCCCTCAGAGACACAGTTCTCCGATTTCAATGAGCACAACTATCATCTGGAAGCTTGTTAAATCACCCTTCTGGGTCCCCACTACAGAGAATCTAATTCAGGGATGCTAAGTGGAGGCTGTCAGTTTGCATTTCTAACCATCTCCCAGTTGAGGTGGATGGGGCTGATGAGATGGCCTCACACTGAAGTGAACGGTGTTAGAGCCCAAAACAGAGAAGCCAATGGCAGCCTGTTTGATAACCCTGAGACCTTTGGAAATCCTACTCAGGGACCACTCCTCCCTGTGGTCTGCCTTATTACATCTCGGTTGGGGCTGCAGAAACTTCATTTTAAACATGTTCTCAGGTGGTCTGACAAAAAAGGTTGTGCAGCAAATGAGAATCACTGAGCTAACTGGTCAGGCAATTAGCTACTACCTGGTACTGCATTCACAGCACCTAAATCCCACTGCGACCCAGAGCAGAATGCCAACAAGTCCTGCAGTGCCTGCATGAGCAAAGCTCCACTCGGGTTTCCCTTCACGGCACAGATCCAATCATGCTCTCCTGCTTAAGCCTTGTAGATAGTTCTCCACTGACTCCACCATGCCTACAAATCTCCTGAGTAGCGATTCTCTGCAAAGCCAGAAAGGACTTTTTCTTTTTCTTAAGCATCTGAAGAATCATGGGTAGTCTACATAATAAGTGGAAGATGTACAGCCAGAATGCTCTTTGGAAGTGAGAATGGGCAGACTTTGTCTCACTTATTTTGGTCATATTGTAAGGGACCATTCCCTGAAGAAGGATATCATGCTTGTTAAAGTAGAGAGTCAATGAAAAAGGGGAAGGCCCTCAATGAGATGGATTGACACAGTGGCTACAATGATGGGCTCAGGTACAGCAAGGCCCGTGGGGCTGGCACAGGACTGGGCAGTGTTTCGTTCTGCTGTACATAGGGTTGCTATCAGTAGGAGACAACTTGATGGCACCTAACAACAACA
>NW_006921625.1:10175268-10181459 GCF_000298275.1 Orycteropus afer afer | reverse complement strand
CCTGTTTTCCTCCATGCAACATCTAAAGGTCCTTCGAGCCCAGGTTAGCTCCTACTTCAACAGGCCCTGCTTCTGCTCGTACTTCCCAGGGCTGGGAGAAAAGATCCCACAGCGCCACAAGTCTTTCTCCACTTTCAGATTTCGGTACCAAGGGCACCTGGATAAGCCGGGCTAGCAGGCTACTTGCGCAAAGTCCAGCAAGCTTCACATCTTCGTCAGCCAGCACCCGCCACGGCCCCACCACCGCCCAGTTAACACCTTTCACACTGCCTCATGTTAAGGCCAAACTGCCAGCATCCACACCAATCCAACTGTCAGAATATCCATGGGAGGGAAAGAGAGGAGTGTGTCACTGTGGAGGAATGCAGTAAGAGTGGGGAGTCAAAACGGCCCAAATTCCACAGCCACGTCCGCTCTCCCCGCCCCACATGCCGCTGAGAGGCCGCCCTGCTGGCCGCACTCTACTCTGGTTCCAGGTGGGAAACTCTTGCAGTCTAGTCAAGAGAAAACGGAGGATCAGAAGGAGGTCTTCTTGCACGTCGCGTGGACAAGACCACAACAACCTGAAGACAGACTCTCCTCATTGGACCAATACCCGCGAACCGCCCAGTAACCGTCGTTCACACCGCCTCTTGCCTTCTCCCGGGTTAACGTCGAAAAACCGACCACGTTCCCAGGCGCAACACACCGCGCCTGTGCACCAGCTCCACCGCAGGCCAAGGCTCTGTCAGTGCGCATGCTCTTTCGCTGTTTTTTCCCCCTCCCGCCCCACATTTTGACCCCCACTCCAGAAGCTGGATATCATGCGCATGCGTGTCTCCGCCTGCCGGGCCCCCGCGTTTTCCTTTCTCCCCGCAGTAGAAAGAGGCAGTGAATTGTAGGTTGGAAGCTGGAAGGACCGGAAGTTGCTCTGCTTCGTCACTTCAACTATACACTGACGGGAACTCAGGCACTGGAAAGGAGGTTCCGGGCTGGCCGTGGCAGGAGGCGGTGGAATGGAGGCAGGGACTGAGGACCCGGGACTAACTCGCCGCCCGACTTTGGCTTCTTCCTGGGATGCGCCGTGCGGAGCCCTGACCCAGAACCTCTTTCTCAGCCGAGGTGGTCTCGGCGCCGGGGAATTCGACTGGGAGGAGCTGCTGGCGCCGCCTGCTCAGGGGTGTGTCAGGCCGGCGGGTCCTGGGGCTGCTGCGCGGTGACAGCCACGCTCCTGAGGGACCGGTGATAAGGGGGCAGAGTCTGGGCCCGGGATCCGGGAGCACAGCTGGTGGCAGGTCTGTGCGGGGGAGTGGGCTCGGAAGCCGCGGGTCTGTGCTGTGCAAGTGGTGAGGTCTGGGGTGTCCCAGGGGGCAGGGCCGAGGTGCTTTTGAAGTCATGGGGCGGGGTCCAGCGGGAACGGGCGGAGACACCAAAGCTGACCTGAACAGTCTTAGTTTCTCAGACATCCCCCTCATGTTAATCATGATAACAAATCAGGACTTCTGTCAGAATCAGAAATCGGCTGCCACACCCCTTCCCTGAAACAAAAGCAGCTAGAGGCGCCTCGGAAGAAAAGCTTGAGGGTATGCTTCCAAAAGGACCAAAGAGAACAACAAAACCCCGTTGCAATCGAGTGGGACTCACAGCGACCCTACAGGACAGAGCAGGACTGTCCCTCGGGTTTCCTAGGCTGTGATCTAGGCAGGCAGCCTCATCTTTCTCCCCCCGAGTAAGGGCCTAGTAGTTTCCAACTGTCATCTTTTGGTGAGCGGCTGAGCACTAAACCACTGCGCCATGAGGGCTCCTTTTCCAAAAGTTCATAACTATGAAAACTGTATGAAGCATAGTAATACTCAGTAAAACACGGCGTCACAACGAGTTAGAGTGGGCTCAAGGCAACTGGTTTGGTTCTGGTTAACCCAAACAGAATTTTTTTAAAAAATGGTTTTTTTTTTCAAAACTAAGGTACAGCTGCAGAGAACTTGTATCACATTAATTTTAAAAGATACGCTTTTGCCTTTTATTGCATTCTGCCCCCTCCCCCCCCACTTCTGATCGAATCCTTTGTTCATACTAGGTGTCTGTTAAATTTACTTAACTGAGAAGCAATTACAAGTGATTGAGTAAAGGCTCAAGGGATAAATAGGATCGAAGAGTAAACCTTGATAGGTTATGAAGCGAAGACTTCTCTGTATTGAGCATTTGTTAGGTGCTTGGCAAGGTACTTCAACCCTAAATCAAATGAATTACATAAAATGTTACTGCTCTGGTCTCACAAAGGAGCTCTGGTGGTCCACTGCCTAAGGCATTTGATGGCTAACCAGAAGGTTGGCTGTTCAAACCCTCCGTGGAAAGATGAGGCAATCTACTATAAAGATTTACCACCTTGGAAACCCAATGGGAGTCACTATGAGTTGGAATTGACTCATGGCCGTGGGTTTGGTTTTGGTTTTTTATGGTCTCACAAGGAGCTCTGGTGGCACACTGTTTAAACACTTGGCTGCTAACTTAAAAATCGTGGTTCCAACCCACCAGGCCAAGCCCCAAATCCGTAGCACCACCCACCACCCCCCCCACAAGATGTGGCAGCTTCCTTCTCCCTAAAGCTATATGGCCTTAGAAACCCTCTGAGGCAGTTCTACTCTGTTCTGCAGGCCCCAGCAAGTGGGGTCAAGAGCAGCATTCAGAGAACTATGTAATATTTCCAACAATTTTTTTTTTCCAGCCAGGAACTAGTGAATTTGAAGAGGATCCTGAACAACCAAGATGAAAACCCCTGCTTCCTTTACCTGGCGTGTGACCCTAATGGAGGTGAAGAAATCGATTCTATTGGTGTTTTAAGTTCAGCAAGGAATATGGAAGTGTACTTAGGAGAGGAGTACTGTGGAACCAGTCGGGGCAAGACTGTCTGCACTGTCCTGGATAACAGGTGTGTGACTTACACGTACAGAAATGTAGTTTGCAATATCACTTGATTCTCTGGCATTGGTGGCAGACTTTGGGGGAGAGAGAAGAAAAATACCAGCAGACATTGCACTTTGGAAAGATTAGAGGTCTTGAAGAGTGTTGACTAGCCTTCTCATTTTTATAAATAGGCAAATGTAATAGCTACTAGAGGGAGGTGACTTGATGGAAAGTCATAGCTTGTCATAGAAGATCATAGTGAAAGGGTTGACACATAGTACGGTCCTCGTTGCTGCTGCTTGGCTGTCTCCATAAACTCACAGTGGTCCATTTTCCAAAGGTTAATTTGTCATTCTGGCTGGTAGTTGAACATATTTTCTTGTAGAAAGCCTGTTGCAAGTGGGACATGAGTCTAAGACTGTCCAATACCAGCCTATTCTTACTTCAGCCTGTTATCATTGGATCATTTCTCTGGTCTCTTATAGGAAGATTCTATACTAAACTCTTACTTGGTCCTTACGAAGTCCTCACAAAATAAGAACTCATATATTTGGCATGTTAGAAATAATAGTTACATTTATTGAGCTTTCCCATATGATGTGAGTAACACGATTTTACATGGATTATCTCCTTTCATTCTCTCTGAAATAGTAAGTGATACACACAGGGTCTGTGGCCAGGTCATTTGAGTTGGGAGCCCAACTCTCAAGATTTAAATCTCAGGATTTAAGTATTGGCCCAGAAACCTTTCTTTTTAAACATTTCTAATTAAAAATTATGTATAAAAGCAAAAAAGTAATGATTCTATTTTATTTTTAGTGGCCATGAGATTATTTTGTACAAAAAATATTTAAAATTGGAGTCTTCTACACAGGCTTGTAAAGTAAAGGTGAGTCATCACTAAATTTTAACTAATTTGACAACTACAAATGTTTTTGCATAATATGTACCTATTTTCTGTTGGTTTCATAATGCAATTAGTCCACTTTGGTCCTGAGGTTTATTCAGAAAATTTAGTGCACAGAGAAAAACTACTTTTTTTTTTTTTACTTTTATTGTAGTGAAAACATATATAAGACATTTGCCAACATAACAGCATCCGTATTTATAGCTCAGAGACATTGATGACATTTTTCATGTTATGACACCATTATTGCTATCATTTTCCAAAATATTCCACCTCCATCAGCATCAACTTAATGCTGCGCAAACATTCCTCCTCCCTCCTACCCCTAGGTAACCACTAATAATCTTTGGTGTGTGTGTATATATATACATATATGTGTGTGTGTGTGTGTATACATCGTTGTTGTTGTTATGTGCCATCGAGTCAGACCCGACTCATAGCGACCCCTCCTTGGGTTTCCGAGGCAGTATCACTACGGAAGTAGATTGCCCAACTTTCCTTCCAAGGAATGGCTGATAGGTTTGAACTGCCAGCTTTCTGGGTTAGCTGTGCCTTAGGCACTATGCTACCAGAGCTCCTGGAAAGAGGCAATAGACCAGCTTAATATCTTCAGCCAAAATAAGGCCAGGAGCTGACTCTGGAACAGACCATCAACTGCTCATATGCAAGTTGAAGTTGAAGCTGAAGACAATTAAAACAAGTACACAAGAGCTAAAATATAACCTTAATTACATCCTACCTGATTTTAGAGACCATCTGAAGAATAGATTTGATACACTAAACATCAATGACTGAAAACCAGAGGAATTGTGGGATGACATCAAGAGCATCATACATGAAGAAAGCAAAAGGTCATTAAAAAGACAGGAAAGGAAGAAAAGACCAAAATAGGATGTCAGAAGAGACTCTGAAACTTGCCCTTGAATGGAGAGTAGCTAAAGCAAATGGAAGGAATGACAAGATAAAAGAGCTGAAGAGAAGATTTCAAAGAGCAGCTCGAGAAGACAAAGTCAGTTATTATGATGAAATGTGCAAAGACCTGGAATTAGAAAACCAAAAGGGGAGAACACTCTTAGCATTTCTCAAGCTGAAAGAACTGAAGAAAAAATTCAAGCCTTGAGTTGCAATATTGAAAGATTCTATGGGCAAAATACTGATTGATGCAAGAAACATCAAAAGAAGATGGAAGGAATACACAGAGTCATTGTACCAAAAAGAGTTGGTCGATGTTCATCTGTTTAAGGAGGTTGCATATGATCAAGAACCAATTGTATTGAAGGAAGAAGTCAAAGCTGCACTGAAGGAATTGGTGAAAAACAAGGCTCCAGGAATTGAGGAATACCCATTGAGATGTTTCAACAAATGGAGGCCACTCTGGAAGAACTTACTTATCTATATCAACAAATTTGGAAGACAGCTAGCTGGCCAGCTGACTGGAAGAGGTTTATATTTGTAGCCATTCCAAAGAAAGGTGATCCCACAGAATGTGGAAATTATCAAACAATATCATTAGTACCACACACAGGTAAAATCTTGCTGAAGATAATTAAAAAATGGTTGTAGCAGTATATTGACAGGGAACTCCCAGAAGTGCAAGCTGGATTCAGAAGAGGACATGGAAGAAGGCATATCAGATGGATCTTGGCTGAAAGCAAAGAATACCAGAAAGATGTTTACTTATGTTTCATTGACTATACAAAAGCATTTGACTCTGTGGATCATAACAAGTTGTGGATAACATTGAGAAGAAGGGGAATTCCGGATTGCTTCATTGTGTTCATCAGGAACCTGTACATACACCAGGAGGCTGTTGCTTGAACAGAACAAGGGGATACTGCATGGTTTGAAATCAGGAAAGGTGTGCGTCAGGGTTGTATCCTTTTACCATACTTACTCAATCTGTATGCTGAGCAAATAATCTGAGAAGCTGGACTATATGAAGAATAACCCAGCATCAGGACTGGAAGAAGATTCATTAACAGCCTGCAGTATGCAGACAACACAACCTTGTTTGCTGAAAGGATGACTTGAAGCACTAACTGGTAAAGATTAAAGACTGCAGTCTGCAGTATGGATTACACCTCAACATAAAACAAAAATCGTCACAACTGCACCAATAAGCAGCATCACGATAAATGGGGAAAAGACTGAAGTTGTAGAAGATTTCGTATTACTTGATCCACAATCAACACCAAAGGAAGCAGCAGTCAAGACATCCGATGACGTATTGCACTGGGTAATTCTGCTGCAAAAGACCTCTTTAAAGTGCTGAACAGCAAAGATGTGTCTTTGAAAACTAAGGTGCACCTAACCCAAGCCAAGGTATTTTCAGTCGCCTCATATTCATGTGAAAGCTGGACAGTGAATAAGGAAGACAGAAGAAGATTTGATGCTTCTGAGT
>NW_006921625.1:10174128-10175008 GCF_000298275.1 Orycteropus afer afer | reverse complement strand
GACTTGATAGCACCTAACAACAACAACAGCAAGTTTACCCTGATTTTTTCTTTGATGAACCTTATAGTTGTAGGTTTCACATATAAGTCTTTGATCCATCTGGAGTTAAGTTTTTGTGTATGGTGTGAGGTATGAATCGTGTTTCATTTTTCTGCAAATGGATATCCAGTTTTGCCAACACCATTTGTTAAAGAGACTATCTCTTCCCTATTTAATGGATTTGGGCCCTTTGTCAAAGATCAGCTGACCATAGGTTGATGGATCTATTTCTGAGTTCTCAATTCTGTTCCACTGGTCTGCATGTCTGTCGTTATACCAATACCAGGGTGTTTTGACTACTGTGGCTGTATAGTAGGTATTGAGATCCAGGAGTGTGAGACCTCCTGCTTTGTTGTTCTTTTTCATTAGTGCTTTACTTATATAAGGTCTCTTTCCCAAGAGGTTACTCTTTTAAAAAGTTAATTATGGTTGAAGTCCTCTCTGAAAATGTGACTGTTCAATAGTTACAGACCTAGAATGTCATATACTGTTGTTAATATAAGGGACTGTATTTTGACGCCCTGGGACACTGTGCAAGAAAAACAGCAAGTGGTGCCAAGAAAAGCACAGGCAGCTTCAAGACCCATTATATTACGAAGGATAGAACAGAATCAGCGAAGATTAAGAGCTAAGCTAAAGAGGTGTGGACTGGTGTCTTGCACATGAAAAAAGGTTCATAGAGGTGAACTTAAGTGACATCACCAGTCTAGGAAGAGAGTGATGAGCAGGAAGTGGTAAGCTTTGAATATTAATTCAGCACTGCTGCTGACTAGCTAAGTGGATTGGGCAAATCTCTTCACCTGTTTGTACCTACCTTGTGATAAAATTAGATAAGGGGCTG
>NW_006921625.1:10157422-10159239 GCF_000298275.1 Orycteropus afer afer | reverse complement strand
CTGTGGCTTCCAGCCAAACAAAAGACAGGCATATGAGTTGAACATTTACCTGAGGCAGATACACTCCTTGGAGAGAACAATCATGGGAGAAAGAAGGGTTGTTTATGCACAGGGAGACAGCTCAGAGGGCAGGAGTGCATGGAGGGTGGACACTGGGAAGAAGTAACTATTGAGAGGAAGTGGAAAAGGAGCTGTTGCATTGTGGTAAATTGTAGTCAATGTCATGAGACAAAGTGTATGTGAAATGCTGTATGGAAAGTGAATTTGCTCTGTAAATTTTCACCCAAATCACAATTTAAAATGTATGCAAAATTCTATACTCAAAAACAGTATAAATAATTCAAAGTGGAATTCTAAGAAGTGTTCAGGTAACCCCACAGGAAGGCGAGAAGAGAGACATAGGAAACAGAAAATAAATAAGAAAATTTTTGACAGAGTTAAGCCCCGTGTATCAATAATTATTTTAAATGGTCTAAACACACAGATTAGAGAAATATTAAGAAAGTACATTAAAATCAAAAGATAAAACAACCAACTACATACAGTAAACAAGACACTCACTTCAAATATAACAACATAGGTAGGTTGAAAGTAAAAGGATGCAAAAAGATGTTATGCTAACAGTTAAAAACAAAAAAAAAGCAATGGGTGTATTAATAGCAGATAAAGTAGACTTCAGAGCAAAAAAGTTCCTAGAAGGATATGACATCGTAATAAAAGGTCCAGTCAGCCATGATGACAGCAGTCCATGAAGCAAAAACTGATAGATTTGAAAGGAGAAAATAGACAATACCTGAGGGCTTCAACACACTACTCTCAGCTATTGATAGACTACTAGACAGATTGGTATACAGCAAACAACCGAACAATACTTTCAACCAGCGGGATCTAATTGACATTGAGAGAACACTCCTCCCAACAACAGCAGAATGCATTGTCTCCAAGCACCTTGGACCATTCACCAGGATAACGATATTCTGGATCATAAAACAAATCTCAACAAATGTAAAAGCATAGAAATAAAGTACAGTATGTTTCCTGACCATAAAGGAATCAAACTAGAGATCAGTAAAAGAAACAAACACTTGGAAATTAAACAGTACACTTCTGAATAATCCATAGGTCATGGGTTATGCAAAGCCAATGAAATAAAATGCATAGAACTGAATGGAAAAAAAAATGTCAAAATTTGTGCTATGCAACTACAGTAGTGCTAAGAGGGAAATTTTTCACACTAAATGTATACATTAGAAAAGTAGAAAAGGCCTCAAACCACTCATGTTAAGTACCTACAACAAGAAACTAAAAAGAAGAACAAAATAAAACCAGAGCAAGCAGAAGGAAGGGAATGATAAAGAGCAGAAACTGAAAACAGAAACAGCAGAGAAGATCATTGGAACAAAAGCTGGTTGGTTGAAAAAAAAAAATGAATCAATAAAATTGATAAACCTCTAGCAAGACAGAGAGAAGAGAGAGAAGACAAAACCCCAGGACCAGGAGTAGAGCAGGGCATACTGCAGCTCCTACAGCCAGTGAACGGATAGAATGCAGTGTTAAAAACAATCACATTTGACAGCTGAGGAATGGACCAATTCTTAGAAAAATACAAACTACCACAGTGCAGCCAAGATGAAACAGATCATCTGAATAGTTCTGTAACCATTTAAGAAATTGAATTTGTAATTCCCAAGTTCCCAAGAAGTATCCAGGCCCAGATGATTTCACTGGAAAATCCTGCCACACGTTTAAAGAAGAGGTGACACCAGTTTTGCACAATCTCAGCCAAAAGTACAGCTCATTTGCCAGGCCAGCGTTCT
>NW_006921625.1:10148475-10155982 GCF_000298275.1 Orycteropus afer afer | reverse complement strand
AAAAATATGGAACTGATGGAAAAGAACCTTACGGACTACATTGATCAGCGAATCAGTAAACTGCAGGAGCACATAGATGATAAGCTTGCTTTGCTCGTGGACTTGCTGCAAAATTCCAACTCCCTGTCCTCTGGGATGCCGCTAAGACAGTATGATTCTGGAGAAAGACTTTCAAATGGAGAAAGATAAACACTCAGCATCCACATTGCACTACAGATATTTATTACAAATACGCACACCAAAGCCAAACCCAAACAGGTTGATGGAAGGCAAGTGGCAGGTGTCTCATGTCCTTTAAAGAATCTTCATCTTACGTAAACTGACCTCAGTGTGTGTTGTAACTGCACCTGTTACTGTAAATCCAGTATTGTACACTAAGAGTCAACATGATTGGGCCATATTTTTGCTAGCATTTTTTTCTCACTCTTACAAGAAATTTATATATACTTACATGTTGTTTAAATTTTTTAAGAATTTTGATTGCCATTAGTTAGTTTGTACTACCTGTGTATGTGATTGGAGTACTTTTTTTTATTCATAGTTATATGGGTATGTAAAAGAATGCTTATAATATTTGATGTTTTTCCTTTTTCCAGTTGATTATTCTTAGGAAATTGGATACTTAAGACATGGAGCCTTCAAGTCCAGGTTCCACTTAGATTGTGTATTGTTTATCTCAGATAAGTAAGTTGGTGTGATGTTTGGCACGTGTAGAGCCAGTTCACATTGTTGCTGTTACTACGTTTGGTTCATCACATGGTAGCATAGGTGGAACACTGAAAATGAGAGCAGGCCTCTCCCTGTTAGGATTATTACTCTGGATTTGGTGCTTAGTGTAAAACAGCAGAAATGTCTTGGTATCCTAGTAAACTCAGAAAGTGGAGGGAAGTCTCCCCTTACTTATGTTGGGACAGGTCTGTTCAAGTGTGAAATGGTGAGGCTGGGCATATGAATCGAGATTGTAGTTCTCAGACTGACTCAAATTTCAGAAATTATAACTACTGTGTGTGTTTTAGAAGGTAATATGTTTTCATCTGGAAAATAAATGCATGTACTGAAAACTAGTTGTCTTAAATCATAGACATTTTTTTGATATTTGTTTGAAATGTTTATTTTATGAAAAGGGGCATTTTACACTTAACATTTTGTTTAATTTGGTTTAATTTAGTTCCTTAAAATGAGCGCCGTTGTGTTTGTTCATTTCTGTCATCCTGCAAAGGTATCCTGCTCTGGGAAACACATTCTAAGTTCAGTGTCACAAGGACCCGTGGATCCTTTCATTGGGCCCTTCCTAATTTATTCATAACGTGCATAGCATTTCCTTTGGCACCGGGGAGAAACGTCTCTCACTTCTGACTGAACCCTGTAGTTAACAGTCCTGCAGCTTCTGCTGGTTGTGGTCGGTTCTCTGATTTACAGAATGCCCCGCCTTAACTGTAAATAGTACACATCTTTATAAAATGGTTAAAAAGAAACAAAACTTACTGCCATCAAGTCGATTCTAACTCATAGAAACCCCCGTGGGGTTTCCAGCGCTGCAAGTCTTTATGGAAGCAGATTGCCTCATCTTTCTTCCCCACAGCAGCTGATGGGTTTGAACCACCGACCCTTTAGTTAGCAGCCAGAGCTCCTTTATAAAATGGTTACAAGAAATTTAATACTATATCACAATTACATATATGTACATATGTACTAGAGATTATTCAGATGAACTCAATTTCTGATGTTTTTTTTCAGGGTAAAAGATGTAAATTACATTTTATATATAGATACTTTGTATGCATAATCTATACATATGAAATTCATAATTCATGGATATTGATTATCTGACCTATTTATATAATTGCTTGATTAAAATTACTAGTCCTTTGACAGTGTTTCCTACATTTTGAAACAGATGTGAACCACAGTATTTATAAAATTTCTACAGGTCTTTTTTTTAATCATTTTTCTCCTCTGACAGCAGAGTGAATAAGGCGTGTGGCGCTAAGCAGAAGGTCGGCAGTTCCAGCCCCCCAGCTGCTCTGCAGGAGCAAGATGAGGCAATCTCATCTACTTCTGTGAAGGTTTACAGCCGTGGAAACTCAGTGGGGATTGTTAGGAGTCCAAATCAACTCATGGCAGTGGGTTTCGTTGGTAACAAACAAGGGGCCACTCTGCCTCCCTGTCCCAGCCCTCAGGCATAACCAGCATTCTGTCCTTGGTCTACTTAGTGCCATGTGCGTTTGCATTTTTGTAGTTTAATTTTGTTGGTGATTTCACTGTTTAAAGTGGGCCCGGGCACAGCACTTGAGTGCTGTCTGGCATTCCTAAGAAGGCTGAGATGTCCCTTACGGAGAAAGTACACCTGTGTGATAGGCTTGGTTCAGGCCTGAGTTATAGGACTGTTGGCCGTGAGCTCAGTGTTAATGATTCGACCCGATTCTTTTCTGCCAATATGTTGTTCGTTCAGACTCGAGGTGCCTAACCTGTTTGCCTTCCTCTTTGCATTTTCCAGAGTTCTCTCTTTTCGGGTTCTTGTGTTATTTCCGGGGGTTGCACTAAGTAGGGGCGAGCGGGGAGAAGGGAGCCTACCTCCTGTCCGTATTGGAAGTCTCCTTATTTCATCTTGCTGTATTGGCTGTGTGTGAGGACCTTACAATCGTACAAACCCGGCTAGAACAGGCATTCTATTCCGCTTTATCATGTGGGGCCCTAACGTGTGGAAATCTTCCAGCGTCCAGAAACATGCACTTTGTTGTTGTTATGTGCCGTTGAGTCGGACCCTGACTCATAGCGACCCCTCCTTGGGTTTCCAAGGCAGTATCACTACGGAAGTAGATTGCCCAACCCTCCTTCCAAGTGGCTGGTGGGTTTGAACCGCCAGCCTTCTGGTTAGCAGTCAAGTGCCTTAGGCACTGTGCTACCAGAGCTCCTTAAATATGTACTAGAATCCTGCTAAATGGCTACATATTACTTCGTTTTGTGATTTTCACTGCAGAGTCTAACCTGTCTTCTATAATTGAACTTTTAGATATAAGGGTATTTTTAAGTGTTAGCCTCCCCACACTACTGTCTCTTTCGTTTACTTTTTACACTGAAATCTAAAACCTGCTTCTGATTAGCAAGCAAACCCTGAGAGTTACTGTGGGGAAAAATTACTCCTGAAACAAGTCTTACTAGAATTCTGTGATTCAGAATAGTTTCTGTTTCCATGGGGGCTACAGTTGATCCAAGCATGGGATGGAATTCAGAATTCTGTGAAGGAGCGCTGCCTGCAGAGAGCTGATGTCACACAGCTGTGTCCTGACTGGTAGAAAAGTGGGAGCCGGACAGTGGGTGCGGTCCTCCCGGCTCTGACGAAGACTGCGCTCCTAAAAGCAGGCATGTGAGCCTTGGGGCTTAGCTGTCCCCAACGGGTATAATTAGAACTTTCTTTTGCAAATCACGACTTTGAGAAACCCCTGAGAGAACGTCCTGCTCCCTGAAGTTCACTGTGGTTTTCGTTCTTGTTTGCAGTTGGCCTTCACCCAGCTCTGGATTGTTTGATGGTGGTAAGTAGGCTCCATAGTCAGACTGTAGATCCTTCCCTTTCAGAGGAGTAGAGAAAGCAAATGGCTTATTCCAGACAAACCAGGTTCCCAGGGAGACTCTGGATTCAGGAGGGAGAACAGCAGAGGAAGGCGTGTGGCCGGCCATAAAGACAGAACAAGAGACGAAGGACTTCCAGAGACCAGGTCCGGCAGGTCACTCCCCGACTCGGCCCGAGGAAGGGATTCGGCTGGAAGCTCCCAGAGGTCGCCCTGAACCCTGAGGTGGGACGACCCAGTTGTCGGTGGGAAAACTGAAACTTCTGTCCCTAAAACACGTATCACTTAGAGATGCACTTGCACGTTGTCAGTATCTCACTCAGTTGTCCCCGTAGATCTTCACGTATAGCAGGGCTCCGTGCTGACTCTGGTGGGGCGTGTATTCACGAGTCTGTCTGGAGTCACCAGTCAACCCCGAGCAGGCCTGTTTTTCCTTACAGCCGCACGTGACCACGTCTGAAAAGGAGACAAAGCTTCTTCCCCCTTCCTCTCCTCTGATTTTCCTTCTGCCTGGATTTTATATTTCAGTCCTTTCTCAGCCTCAAATACTGTCAACCTTTGCCCCAGCCCCAGCCCCAGGCCAGCTTAGGCTCCGGGCCTCCCTAGGGAGATTTGCTCCTGTTACACACTCGGGGATCACAGTGTGGGCTTCACTCTTCCTTCACTAAGTATATTGAGGTTGCTAAGTGGGTGTGCTGGGAGTGCCTGGGTTTGCAAATGGATAATGCATTCGGCTGCTAACCAAAAGGTTAGACATTCGAGTCCAGCCAGAGGCACCTTGCAGGAAGGGCCTGGTGATCTACTTTTGGAAAAGGAGCCACCGAGAACCCCTGTTCCGCTCTGACCCGCATGGGGGCCCATGGGTCAGCGTCGACTCCGTAGCAACCGCTTTGTTGTTTTGTCTGTGGGTGGATGTGTGGGAGGGAGGCTGCATTCCCTCTTGCCTGGACTTCTCTGCCAGGGGTGCAAGTAAGATGCTGGACCGCAAGACGATGATCACAGTCGTCGTTGGCGGCTGCTTACTGATAACTGCGCTCGTGTTGACAGGCGTCCTCGTCAGTCTTTACTTCAAAGCAGCCAAAGCAAAGAAGTGAGTCACGCGGGTAACTGTATTATACGACCCCTCAAGTGGGACAGCGGGGTGCTCTCTGAGCAGGGCTGTCCTTACCCTGTGACCAGTCCCAGGTGAAGTCGGGAACAGCAGGTGGGTTTGAAAAGGCAAATGGCAGGTTAGAATCACGGCTTTTCTGTCCTAGGTGGGATTGTGACCTCATAAGGGAATGTCCTCAGGCCGCTGGCTCTGGGCGCTAGCCCTGTTAGCTTACCTGAATGACTTCAAATGCATTGGGTTTTCTGTCAAGGATTTGACGAGTCCCTGGGTGGCGCAAACAGTTAAGCGCTCCCTACTAGCCCAAGCTGACAGCTTGAACCCACCCGGAAGCCAGAAGCCAGGCCTGACAATCTGCTTCTGAAAGGCCACGGCTGCGAAACCCTGCGCAGCCATTTTATTCTGCACACGGGGCCACCTTGAGTCGGAATGGACTCGGCGCCAATAACAACACCGTGAGGTGTTTCATTTGCACCTGGGCTGAGCCGCCGTGTCCTGGGCACTGTGGGCTGAAGAGTCGGGGAGGCAGCATGAGCGAGCCTCTG
This sequence comes from Orycteropus afer afer, assembly GCF_000298275.1. Taxonomy (NCBI): domain Eukaryota; kingdom Metazoa; phylum Chordata; class Mammalia; order Tubulidentata; family Orycteropodidae; genus Orycteropus; species Orycteropus afer. Next base: position 10,150,760 of record NW_006921625.1, on the reverse strand, counting down.
CCTCGTATTCTCCCAGATGGCGGCCGAGTCACCTCCTGTTGTCTGAGCCGGGGAGCTCTCGGGCTCTGTCGTTGAGTGTGGAGACAGTGAGGCAGGCCTGCAGGCCTCTGGCAAAGCCAAGCTTTGTGAAGATCCCTGAAGAACACCCAACCAGGGTGTAGGTCACAAAAGAGAGAATGAAAGTTGAGGAGGGGGACCTTCAAAGATGGGAGAGAGTGTTCGTGGTGAGCAGTCATGCTCACATTGAGCCTGTGAGTTAGACGGCAGGTCCCAGAGCCTGGGCCATGGCCGACGGTGGCACCTTCCCCAGGCATGCTCACACCCCATGCGCCTGCAGGCACCAGCTGGGTGTCCCATGCTTGCAACTCACTGCCCCTTATTTGCTGGGACCTGGTTTTGCATTTATAACAATGTTAGGAGAGGAGGGGAATAGATAGGGTGCGGGCAGAAAGCTTCCATCTAGGGGTGGTGTCGCATGTGTGACTGACTTCAGTCCCAGACTTCCCAAATACCCCTGAAAACTGTAACTAAGGGATTTGGAGAGGAATTCTGATCTGATGCTCTGTGTATGTCTTATCTTAAGACCTGCAAAAAAGACCTGTCTTGCTGTGCCCTTGAAGAAGAAGAATTTAGCCACTAACACTCAGGAGGCATCTGTCACCCCTGTGCCTTCTGCCACCCTCCAGGTCTGTGAGGAATGCAGCATGTATGTGGCATATGACCCCCTCCCACCTTGCTTCTGTGACACAAACGAGGGGCTCTGACTTGGGCACGGTGGGCATGCAAATTTCATGAGCATTATTTCTTTTCTAGTAGAATGTTTTATTATTGGTTCTATGGTGTTTACATTGTATACAATAAAGCTTTATACTTAAGTACTTTTGTATAAATGTGCAATACTGAACTCAGTCTCTCTGCCTCCAGTATTTTTTGTTAGTTACAGTTCTCCGTTATTTACAGGTATGAGGCACCTAGCTTCCTCCTATTGCAATATGAGACAGAGTAACAAATGCAAAAGGGCGTTTAAACAGTTTGATCAGAGGGGAGAGCACTGCTATATGCCAGCCATGAAAAGGATCAAAGCATCTGAAAACTAAGTTTAGACGAACCCTAAAGCTCAGCGCCCCCAGACTGATTAACAGCACAGTCAAGTCCTGGGCGGGGCACCATGGGCCCAGGAGATGAGGGGTCCATCCACAGCAAGGTGCCTGCGGCCTGGCTCCTCATATACTGTGCTCATGCGAGGTGACATCCCCCCACCAGTTGAGCTGGGCAGGAAGTGAGAAAAGCTGACAAACACTTTTAGTCGCGCAGAAAGCAGGCAAACAAAACCCGGTTAAGTCAGCACAGTGCATGTTCCTGGGTCACCTGTGGTTCAGCACGGAAGGCCCATCTGGGTCCTGCCCACCGCCACCAAGCGCCTGCTCAGGGCCCCAAGGCAAGTCGGGCATCCATGCACACGCGGAAAAGGAGTGCTTGTTAATACGGGGGAGCAGGAGAGTCGGAGGGGCCTCCGGAGGGGCATCTGGGTGCACCCTCACAGGTCAGCACTTGAGCAGGTCCAGGAAGGGAGGCCCATCCAGGCGAGGAGGCGCTGTCCACACTGGGTAACAAGTCCACCGTGTGACCCCCTGCTGAGTATCTGCCTTTCCACTAGTACTGACTCCAAATCTGCATTTGAACCCAAGATCCCTGTGGACTCTGACAGAGCCTACTGGAATGTAGATTCTGACTCGGTATATAGACCTGGGTGGAAATGAGCAGCAGAGAGGTGAACCAGAATGACCCGGCTGAAGCCCTGGCGGCCAGTAGCCAGCAGCCACACTGGAGTCTGAGCCCTGGATTTACATTGAAATTGCTTTACTTTTAAATGGACACGTGTTCTAGCTCAGCTTCTTAGCACCACTGGAGAGGAAGCATCTCCACGGGTGACTGCTGCTGGCTGAGCCACCTGGGTCCCCAAGCCAGGCTTGCTCCAGCCCGGCTCCGGGATTCTGCTACATGCCTTACTCCCGCCGGGAATGGGTGTCTTCTCCAGCCCCTCCTCCCAAGCAAGCTGGGTCCCGTGGGGCCCAAGAGGTGATGCAATGATGGAATGAGGGTCGCACAACTTTGACCAAGCCTCTGCAGCACTTCCCTAACAGCCTAGCCTGTGTCCCCTGCTTCCACCTGCCCTGACAGCCTGGCCTGTGTCCCCTCTCCTGCCCTGTGTCCCCTCTCCCGCCCCCGACAGCCAGGCCTGTGTCCCCATCTCCCACCCCGACGGCCTGGCCCATGTCCTCCCT
>NW_006921625.1:10111260-10114456 GCF_000298275.1 Orycteropus afer afer | reverse complement strand
GGCACATAACAACAACAACAACAAATTCTGGGATTGAGGAAATAAATACATACTTTGAAGATGGGAGCCCAATTATTCAGTGATAGAGAAGGGAGTTACAAATATGGAAAGGAGAAGGATTAAAATGAGCCCTGTGGTGTTGGCTCAGGATTAAAGGTGCATTGTGAACTCATAATTGATGATGGATGGGTGGATAATAAAGATATTTCCCAGCTCCCTTTGCTGAGATGGGACAAGAAGCGATGACATATCAGTAACAATGAGCACACCATTCTCCGTGGAAAGGAACCAGGGCTGCTCGGAAAACTAGCTGATTGCTGGGCTGGGATAAGGAAAGGACAAGATACACCTGGAACATCTTGTTATCGTTAGGAGCTGTTGAGTCATTTCCGACTCACAGCGACCCTATGCACAGCAGAACAAAACACCACCTGTTCCCACACCAGCTGCATGATCCTTGCTATACTTCAGCCCATCGTTGCAGCCACTGTGTTCATCCATCTCGTTGAAAGCCTTCCCCTTTCGTGAACCCTCCATCTTACCAAGCATGACATCCTTCTCCAGGCAATGGTCCCTTCTGACAACATGACCAAAGTAGGTGAGACAAAGTCTGGCCATTCTCGCTTCCAAGGAGCATTTCAGCTGCACTTCTTCCAGGACAGACCTGTTAGTTCTTTTAGCAGTCCACGGTACTTTCAGCATTCTTTGGCAGCGCCACAACTCAAAAGCATCAACCCTTCTTTGCTCTTCCTTATTCACTGTCCAGCTCTCAGATGCATATGAGGGGATTAAAAATATCATGGCTTGTGTCCTTAGTCCTCAAGGAGACATCTTTGCTCTTTAGCGCTTGAAAGAGGTCCTTTGCAGCTGACTTGTCCAGTGCTATACATCATCTCATGTCCTGACTGCTGCTTCCATCAGTGTCAATTCTAGAACCAAGCAATGTGAATTCTTTGACAACCTCAATCTTTTCTCCATTTATCATGATGCTGCTTATAGGTCCAGTTGTAAGGTTTTTTGTTTTCTTTATATTGAGATGTAATCCATACTGCAGACTGTATTCTTCAGTCTTCATCAGTAAGTGCCTCAACTTATTCTCACTTTCAGCAAGCAAAGTTGTGTCATCAGCGTATTGCAGGTTGTTAATGATTCTTCCTCCAATCTTGATGGCATGTTCTTCTTCATATAGTCCAGCTTCTCGGATTATTTGCTCAGCATATAGATTGAATAAGTATGGTTAAAGGATACAACCCTGACGCACTCCCTTCTTGATTTTAAACCATGCAGTGTTCCTTTATTCTGTTTGAATGAAACCCTCCTGGTCAACGTACAGGTTCTTCATGAGTACAGTTAAGTTTTCTGGAATTCCAATTCTTCTCAATGTTATCCACAATTTGTTATGACCCACACAATCAAATGCCTTTGCATAGTCAATAAAAACACAAGTCAACATCTTTCTGGTGTTCTTAGCCTTGAGCCAAGATCCATCTGATAGCAACTATGATATCCCTTGTTCCATATCCTCTTCTGAATCCAGCTTGCACCTCTGGAAGTTCTCTGTCAATATACTGCTGGAACAGTTTTTGAATTATCTTCAATAACATCTTACTTGCATGCGATACTATGATACTGTTTGATAATTTCCACAGGGGAAAGGGATCACCTTTCTTTGGAATGGGTGCAGATATGGATCTCTTCCAGTCAGTTGGCCAGGTACCTGTTTTCCAAATCTCTTAGCATGACCAAGTGAGTGCCTCCAGTGGGGCATCTGTTTGTTGAAATATCTCAATGGGTATTCCGTCAATTCCTGGAGCCTTGTTCTTTGCCAATTCCTTCATTGCAGCTTTGACTTCTTTCTTCAGTACCATTAGTTCTTGATCGTATGCAACCTCCTGAAATGGGTAAAGATCAACCAGTTCTTTTTGGTACAGTGACTCTGTATATTCCTTCCCCCTTCTTTTGATGTTTCCTGCATCATTCAATATATTGTCCATAGAATCTTTAATATTGCAACTCGAGGCTTAAATTTTTTCCTTAGTTATTTCAGATTGAGAAATGCTGAATATGTTCTTCCCTTTTGGTTTTCTAACTTCAAGTCTTCGCACATTTCATTATAGTAATTGACTTTGTCTGCTCAAGCTGCTCTTTGAAATTTTTTGTTCAGCTCTTTTATCTTGTAATTTCTTCCATTTCCTTTAGCTACTTTCTGCTCAAGGGCTAGTTTCAGAGTCTCTTCTGTCATCCATTTTGGTCTTCTTGTCTTTTTAGTGACCTCTTGCTTTCTTCATGTATGACGTTCTTGATGTCATCCCACAATTCTTCTGGTTTTCGGTCACTGGTGTTCAGTGCATCAAATCTGTTCTTTAGATGGTCTCTAAATTCAGGAGGGATAAATTCAAGATCATATTTTGGCCTGGAATGAAAGGTGGCAATGAAAATGGATATAAATTTTGGAGGGAAAATAGAGACTTATAGATTAATTGGATTTGGGGGTGAAGGAAAGAATCAAGGATGATTCCTAGGTTTGCTGGATGGAGGGGAAAGTGGGCTACATAGGTACAATAGTTAAGGTTGTGTGTGAACTTGGTTGGACCATGATTCTCATTGGTTGAGCAGTCATGATGTAGTTATCCCCATGATGAGACCTGATATAATGTAATGACTTTAACAATGAGATCTGCTATTAGCAGCCAATCAGTTGAAAAGGAGTTTCCTCAGAAGTGTGGCCTGCTTCCAATATATATGAATGTCTTGGCAAAGCTCTTGGTTCAATCTGGATCCTGCATCTGACTTATCATCATATGATCTCCAGGTCTTGGATCTGAACCAGTGGCATACCATATTGCCTGCTGGTCTTGGGACTGCTGCCTTTGCAGCTTGTGAGCCAGAAGCCTGTTATCTTACCTGCTGATCTTGGGTTCTTCAGCCCCTGCAGCTACATGAGTTAGGAGAAGCCTCTGACCCACATACTCAGGACTTGCCAGCCTCTATAATTACGTGAGCCATTTCCTTGAAATAAATCTCTCTCTCACACACACACACACATCTGGCCCACGTACGCAGGACTGGCCAGCCTCTATAATTACATAAGCCATTTCCTTGAAATAAATCTCTCTCACACACATCTGGCCCGCATACACAGGACTTGCCAGCCTCTATAATTATGTAAGCCATTTCCTTGAGATCTCTCTCTCTC
>NW_006921625.1:10080359-10111125 GCF_000298275.1 Orycteropus afer afer | reverse complement strand
AAGGCAGTCAAATTGATCTGGGGTCAATACATACTTAAATCTCTTAACAGCTGCAGTTAGACTGATCTTGATATAATTTCCAGATACCATTGCTCTCATTCCAGCAAATGCCTGACAATCTGTGATCCACTTTCCCTCTCTGGGAAGATCTGGCCTTTAATTCTTGACCCAGTTGCTCCTTCTCTTGAACAGAGGTTCTCTTGATAGGGAATGGGAACATCCTGACCCATTCCACAGTGACTCAGTCCTGTTGTTCCCACTCAAATGTGCCTGCCAGGCTCCTTCTGACAGACGACTACCAGACAGATTCAATCTACCAAACAAGTACTGAGCTCAGAGAATGCCAGGAACCATGATGGGTGTAGGACTCAGGGAAAGATCCCTGCCAAAGAAGGGTGGCATCTATACATGATTTTGGGGTAATTTTCCCTACATCACTCTTTTCTCACCTCCAGCTATACAGAGTATCCAGCCCTGGCTCTCTACATGCAGGAACAAGCAGATCACAGAAGGCAGACACACGAAAAGTGTAGTGCACAGAAGGACTCCTGGGATCGCAAGCTCTCGATGAGAGAAGTATAACTGAGAGCAGGTCTCTTCTCAGTAGGGTGAAGTAGGCAACCCTGAGCCACATTGTTGGACCAAAATCCACCCACCCGATCTCATGTCCAATATTGTATCTGTAGGGCTAATGAAAGAAGTCTTGCTAACCCAAAGGATGACAGTTTGAACCTCCCAGCAGCTCCATGGGAAACAGATGTGGCAGTCTACTTCCATAAAGATTATAGCCTTGGAAACCATTGGGGCAATTCTACTCTGTCCTATACGGTGCCTATACGTCAGAATCCATTGGACGGCAATCTGCAGGGATAATGCAATGCTGCATGTTGGCATTCTGCTAATTTAACAGAACCATATACTCAGTATATCACTAATAACATCATCATCCTTTTTTGACCCTCAAGAGTAAGGTCAGTGAAGAAAGCTTTACACATTCAAGGGCACAGTGTAAATACAGGTGATGGCAGTATCACAGGCTTATTTTTCAACCTGTAATTGAAAGGTGTCCTTTGTTGTTAGGTGCCATGAAGTTGACTTTCAGCTCCCAGTGACCTTACGGAGCAGAAGTGCCCCAAGGTCTTCAGGAGGTCGTCAGGTCTTTCTCCTGAAGCACTGCTGGGTGAGTCAGATCACCAACCTTTCGATTAGCAGCTGCGTGCTCATCATCGAGCAGTACAGCCTTCTCCTTTTTAGATAGTGGGTATCTTAATGTGAACTCACTGTAGTTCATCTTTGGAGTTCTGAACTATATGTTGTTAGTGGTTAGGTGCCATCAAGTCATTTCTAACTCATAGAGACCCTGTGTACAGCAGAATGAAACCCCACCTGATCCCGCGCCAGCTCCATGATCCCTGCTATACTTGAGCCCATCATCGCAGCCACCGCATCAATCCATCGCGTTGAAGGCCTTCCCCTCTTTCATCAACCCTCCATCTTACCAAGCATGACATCCTTCTCCAGGGAATGGTCCCTTCTGACATGACCAAAGTAGGTGAGACGAAGTCTGGCCATTCTCACTTCCAATGAGCATTTTAGCTGCACTTCCTCCAGGACAGATCAGTTAGTTATTTTAGCTGTTGTTGTTGTTATGTGCCATTGAGTCTGACCTGACTCATAGGGACCCCTCCTTGGGTTTCTGAGGTGGTAGATTGCCCAACCTTCCTTCCGAGGAGTGGCTGGTGGGTTTGAACCGCCAGCCTTCTGGTTAGCAGTCAAGTGCCTTAGGCAGTATGCTATCAGAGCTCCTAGCTCTTTTAGCAGTCCATGGTATTTTCAGCATTCTTTGCCAGCACCACAACTCAAAAGCATCAACTCTTCTTTGGTCTTCCTTATTCATTGTCCAGCTCTCACATGCATATGAAGCGACTGAAAATATGGCTTGTGTCAGGCACACCTTAGTCCTCAAGGAGACATCTTTGCTTTTCAGCATTTGAAAGAGGTCTGTTGCAGCCGACTTGCCCAGTGCTATACATTCTCTAATGTCCTGACTGCTGCTTCCATTGGCATCGATTGTAGAACCAAGCAATGCGAAGTCTTTGACAACCTCAATCTTTTCTCCATTTATCATGATGCTGCTTATAGGTCCAGTTGTGAGGATTTTTATTTTCTTTATATTGAGATGTAATCCATACTGCAGACTGTATTCTTCAGTCTTCACCAGTAAGTGCCTCAAGTCATCCTCACTTTCAGCAAGCCAAGTTGTGTCATCTGCATACTGCAGGTTGTTAATGAGTCCTCCTCCAATCCTGATGCCAGTTCTTCTTCATAAAATCCAGCTGCTTGGATTATTTGCTTAGCACACAGATTTAATAAGTATGGGGAAAGGATACAACCCTGACACACTCCCTTCCTGATTTTAAACCATGTAGTGTCCCCTTGTTCTGTTCGAACAACAACCTCCTGATCTATGTACAGGTTCCTCATGTGTAAAGTTAAGTGTTCTGGAATTCCAATTCTTCTCAATGTTATCCACAATTTGTTATGATCCACAAATCAAATGCTTTTGCATAGTCAATAAAACACAAGTAAACATCTTTCTGGTGTTCTTTGCCTTGAGCCAAGATCCATCTGACAACAGCTATGCTATCCCTCGTTCACGTCCTCTTCTGAACCCAGCTTGTACCTCTGGAAGTTCTCTGTCAATATACTGCTGCAACCGTTTTTGAATTATCTTCAGTAAGATCTTACTTGTGGGCAATATTGATGATATTGTTCGGTAATTTCCACATTCTGTGGGATCACCTTTCTTTGGAATGGGTACAAATATGGATCTCTTTGAGTCAGTTGGCCAGTTAGCTGTTTTCCAAATCTCTTGGCATAACCGGGTGAGTGCCTCCAGTGGGGCATCTGTCCCACCCACTCACCTCCCACAAGGGATGCCTTGTTTTATACCCTTTTTTTTTTTTTTTTTAACCACTTAAAATACATATTTGTCAAGTGCACGACAGACATTTTAAAGAAGGGATTCTGTCTCCTTGGGTATTGATACTCAATAAATCTTTTGTTTTCCTGCTTCAACCTGTTGTGATCATTCGCTCTTTGGGACAGGGTGTAAGGGCCTTATTTTTCTACAACAGGAAAGAGGGAGGAAACGGGTGTGGGATATGTGATGTAAAAGAGAATTAAAGATGGTCAATGACATGAGACAAAGTATGTATGTCCTGCTGTATGGAAAGTGAATTTGCTCTGTAAATCTTCACCCAAATCACAATTAAAAAAGAGAATTAAAGAGAGGGCCCCGTGCGCTGGAGCAATGACGATAAAGTGCCATGAAATGGGATGATGTTTAGCTCCTTGCCCTTCTTCACCTTAAGCCCAAAGAAAGAAGGCACTTCTGTGCATGTGCTTTGTAATCACAACTCAAGCATCACGTTTAGCGTTGGGTTACTGCTTTGGTTTTATACCAGTACGTAATTGACTCTCTCCTCACTTGTTCACATTCTGAACACTCACTTGTGGATAAGAAGTTATCATCCCATTCGAAGTCAAAGCTAGAATCAGAATTCCACTTTTCTACACCACCCTCCCACCCACTCACCTCCCACAAGGGATGTCTTGTTTTATACCCTTCTTGTTTTTAACACTTAAAATGCATACTTGTCAAATGCACGGCAGCATTGGAATTGAGGTCTAAAGCTGTCCCTTCCTGCTCTTACTTCCTCATACTGCCGACTCGTGACGTTAGGGTGCAATAACCAGTATTTATTTTGCCCTTGAATTCAGGAGGGGCAGTGGAGCGCGAACCAGGGAGCCTAGTCTGAGATTTCCAGGAATTAACCTGCCGATGACCCTCTAACGGCTGAAAGTCTCCGTGGACATTTTTCGAGGGAGAGAAACCGACTTTCACGTTCAGGTAATGGCTTAAGTGTCCTCAAGGGAGGATGATTCTAATGAATGATTCTAATGAATCCCGCCCTCTCACCCTTTGGGGATGCCCAGGGGCCATCGGCTTCTCAACCTGGAGGGCTAGCCGCATGGTGACATAGTAGCTAGCGGCTCTGGGGACTGTGGGGGCTGGGCTCGGAACCAGCCCGGACCAGGAATGATAGTTCGGTTTCTAATCCCCCATTTCCCCAACCCCGCACCAGGAAGCGCAGCACGGCGCCGGGAGGCTCTGCGCATGCGCGGTTGTGACGGTGTTCAGTAAAGTACGTTCGCAGCTTCTCTCCCTGAGTAACATGAAGGCCGAACAGGGAGCCAGAGGAACAGACATTAAGGAACAGCGGAAGCTAGGACTCTGCGTCCTCTGCGGCCTGCCTGCAGCAGGAAAATCAACCTTCGCGCGAGCCCTCAGCCACCGGCTTCGTCAGGAGCGGGTCTGGGCCGTCGGCGTCGTCGCCTACGATGACGTCATGCCGGACGTGTTCCTGGACGAGGAGAACGCTCAGGCCTTGGTCAGTACAGAGGGGGCGGGGCGGGGCCTGTGGTCGCCCCGCCTACTTTACTGTAACAGCTGTTGAGCGCCCACGACTGCCTCGTGTGGGAGTGGGGCCCTGACAGAGGAGACAGTAGTTGGAGGAAAGGGGAGCTGGTTTAATACTGTTCTCGCACTCAGTGCGAGAATGAGGTTTATTTGGAGGCTGAGCGTCTCAGTTGACTTAGGGTAGCAGGGAGCCCGGATGGCTGTCCTGCGAGCCAAAGCCTAATATAAATTGCAGTTCTTGGGTCTTTTGTAGCCATCCCAGTGGAAACTGCTTCGGCAGGAACTGTTGAAGTACCTGGACTGCTTCTTGGTGGCTGTCATTAACGGGTGTCAGATGGCTGCCCCCCCTACTAGAACGGAAGCCATGTGGGAAGATTTTATTAGCTGCTTAAAGGATCAAGATCTGCTATCTTCTGCAGCGCTTGAGGCCCAGGCCTGCTACCTTTTAACGAAGACTGCAGTTACCAGACCTTTGATTTTGATTTTAGACGACAACTTTTATTATCAAAGCATGAGATACGAAGTCTACCAGTTGGCTCGGAAATGTAATTAAAACATAATTTTCTTATACAATCACTATGGTCTTCAGTGAGGAGTCAGTTGAATTAGATGATTTATATGGAACTACTTAATTTTAAAAGATAGGTGTTTGGTATTAGAAATGGTTTTCCCTGCTACAGCTGGGATAATTTGTTAGTATGTATTATTTCACATTTTGGGAAAAGAATGCACCAGTAATTTTGTGGTTCTTAACTGTTTTCAGATTCATTAGGCTTTTGCCAGCTCTTTTTAGATTGTCCTCTTGAGACGTGTTTACAGAGGAATGGCCAGAGGCCAAGGGTACTGCCAGCCGAGACCATTCACTTGATGCGGAGGAAGATAGAAAAGCCCAACCCAGAGAAAAATGCTTGGGAACACCACAGCCTCACACTGGAGAGTTCAGCATGTCCTGAAGCCAGGTATCTGAAGCCAAGCTCTCATTCCCTGGGTGCCTCCTGTGCCGGGCACTGTGCTGAGCACTTTACCTGTGCCTTCAAACTCAGCAGCCCTTGGAGAGAGATTGTTATTTTTCCCCTATTTGTAGGTAAGACTGAAGTGAGAAAGTTCAGTTTGCCCAGGGTCACTGAGCAAGTGGCAGAGCAGAGATTTGAATCCAGGTTTCTTTGCAAAGCATGCGCTTTTAACTGTTAGGATTATACTGTGGCCCAGAGGTCAACGCAGGGAATTTAGAGGCGGACACATCTTTGATCCTCTTGCTGACCACTCCAGCTCCCATCCAGTTGAGTGTGAATCTTGGCAACCCCGTGTGTGTCAACAGAGTTACGCCGAGTTGGCTGTTTTTTCAGATCTCCAGGCCTTTCTTCCCTAGCTAAAATAGCTTTGTCCAAATATGTTGCTAAGTAGTTTTCTGATTTGTGACGAGAACTGGTACAGAATCCTAATTGTGCCTTCCAGCTCACTACACTTCCTCTGTGTGTGTCCGGCTTGTGGGCCATGGCGTCTGATGCTTTTCATTCATTCATGTCTTAAGCGTTCTAGAGCAGTGCTTTCTTCACCCGGACCCTGGCTCTTTTCAGTGTCAGATCATCTTGAAGTTGAGCTTTAACTCAATGAGCCATTGGCTTAAACTTTTTCACTGCTACCTCCTGCACTGAGTAAAATCCAAACTCTTTGTTGTGGCTCACATGCTCTCAGCCTGATGAACTCTTCAACCTTGTATCCTACCACTCTCTTCTGCTGCTTTTGAGCCAAACTGACCTTCACTGTTGCATGAACACCAAACCCTTGTCTTGCCTCGGTGTCTTTGCTGCCCCCTCTGCCCACACTGGACTGGGCAGTGTTTTCCTATACACAGGGTTGCTGTGAGTCAGAGCCACCTTGACGGCACCTAACAACTGCCCACGTATGTATGCCTGGACGGTTCCCTGCCATCTTCTCTAAAATGGCGAGTATTAGTTGAACTGCCCACTCACTTTCTATCATTATCACGTTGTTTATGCCTTCACGCACTCGTCACTGGCTAAAATTACCATTTTTTGCCTATTTAGTAATTTATTATGTGTCCCTCTCTTATTACATTGTGGGGCTTGGACGGGGTAGGGGTCTTGCTACACCTTCAGTCTGGCACATGGTTTCACATAAAGAGTTGCACAGTATTTTGCTTATAGATATATGTTTAATAAATATTTGTTAAGTGAATGAATGAATTCTTCCGAAACGTCTGTGGACCCTAAGAGGACATTGCTAACCCATATCCTGTAACAGTTTGTAAGCAGAGGCCACAGAGTCAGGACTGAGCAGCTTTCGTTAGGAAAAAGGACAGTGCCACAAGCCTGCAGTTCAGTACTTAATGAGAAGAGTGTCTACAAAAGACAAGAGCCTTGGGAAATAGTTTTTTAAACGAGGGGCATTTTGTCTAATGCTTTGAGCTTCTACATTGGGATTTTGCAAATAGATGGTAAATCCAACATCCCTTAATTTTGAAGGGTTCGTTTAGGATCCTGGATTACAGCAGTTTTAGTCCTATAGATTTGTTTAATAGTCATAAATGTGAGTTCTTAAAAAGCAAAATGTTAGACCTAAGGATTTCTTTTTTTACCCCTCTCTTATAGCCTGGAGGTGACTGATTTATTGCTTACTGCTTTACAAAACCCAGTACAAAATGTTGAGGACAATTGGGAACAGAAGGTAAGTCTCCCAGGCCATCAGTGAAACTGACGTTCTTCAGTTCTTGCTGTGACTGGCCTGGCGTCTCGTGAGTATTCAGCCTGCACTCCAAGACCCGGTGATGCCCTCCCTGGTGGCAGCTCATGTCAGCTGGCTAGAACGGATTGTTAAATTTTCAGAAACGATGGAGCTGGTGGTTGATGTCAGGTTGGTAGCTCAAAATGGGCCAGGATGGGAGGGAGTATTTACACCTCAGAAATTGGCCAACACTACACATAGGCTTTCTGTTGTTTTTCCTCAAGAGCCAGTTATTAAACATTTCCCAGCAGACCACTGCCTAGATGGAACCCAGCTTACAACTGGTCTTGTTTCATTTGGACCTTCTCTTAGGGAAGAAAAACTGGAACAGAAAAGCCATTGAAACTTTTGAGTTCCTTCCATTAAAACATCATCTACACTTTAGCCATTTCTTTTACACAACTGTGTAACTGCCCCAGTAACCATGTGTGTATTCCATAGGAAACAGACAGAATTACTTGTTCAACTAATCTCCTTCATCAAGCTGATCAGATGCTGCGGAGAATCATCTCTCAGACAATGAAGGAAGCAAAAGGTGCACTGGGTGGTTCTGTGCTGTTTGGTAACAATGAGGCTACGCTGCTAATCTTGTTCCTTTGACACAAAGTAGTTTATTAGCTTTTAGTCAGAAAGTTTAAATCGTAATGTTTTCCTTTTGTCAGAGTAAACCAGACAGTAAATGATACCACCACCAACTCAACTGTGATGATTTATACAATGCCTGGTTTGTCTGAAGTAATCAAATTAACAGATTTCCTGGTGTCATGAGAGAGTCCAGATTGATTTTATGTAAGTAATTTGAGACTCTCTTTTTTTATTAGGTGAACAAGTGCTTCCTCACAACCTGAAGCTTCTAGCAGAAGATCTTAACAAGCTCAAAGCAGAGTTTCTGGAAGACCTAAGACAAAGAAGCAATAAAAAATACCTGTGCTTTCAACAAACCATTGGGATATCAGATGTCATTTCTTTTTTTCATTATGAGAAAGATAATGTTGTACATAAGTATTTTTCAAAGCAGCATTAAAATTTCTGAATTTCCAATCAAGTGGCTATTATTGGTAAAGTTTTACAAACTAATTAAAACAACAGTTTGATACTGTTTTCTAGGCCAGCAATGTAAACTAAGACCAGCATTAAACCAAAATCGGTACATCCCCAAAGATCTATTGGCTGTAACAGAAATTACTTCAGTCAGTCACTTACCAGCTAGGACAAGGGCGGTAAAGCACCAGACCCTCACTTAGGGCTGGGTGGGCAGCACCAGAGCTAAATGGGCTTGACTGAAGAAACCAAGGGGACAAGTGTATGTGTGTAGAAGGGTTTTTAACTCATGATACAGAGCTCATGGGTAAGGCATTTTAGAATCTAAACCCATGAACCATAATACTGAGAAACTAATTTGATCCTAGTTTTCAAAAAAGAAAAATCAAGGTCATTAGAAAGTGTTATTTTTTTATTCATATATTACAAAAGCAAAGCTTCACAACATGAACTACATACTAGATATAGTTACTTTAGCATTAAACGCTTTCTGGAATCCCTAAACAATATAATGTATTTTGTAACCATAACTCAAGGTCTATGTTTTGCATACAAAATATGTTCTTTACATCAAAGTACATATTAACGAAAACAAATTCTAGAAAGCATATACCCTCTAAGACTATTTAATGAAAAAGTCTTTAGCAGGGAATTTTAAAAAATTGATACTACATCCATTTGATAAATATTTTTATACAACTTAAAGTGAAGTATATCTCTCAACATTTTTTGGTAATATTCCCTTTGTCAACCAATTCTGCAAATGAATGGCAAACACACTGCTAACAGGAAATCACACTGGAAAATACCCAATGGAATTTATCAAAGTAAAAGTCTAGCTTTCACTTGAGTTTCAAAAAGTTGCAGCAACACACTACATTAGTAAAATCTGAAATAAAATTATTCCCTGTTAAATCTCTTCACAGTTTCTTAAAAAAATATTAGTGGAGATAAATTATCTACCAACTTTAAAATCTAAACATATGTTCACTGAACAAAAATAAATTTAGTTTCAGAATATTGCCTGTTAACAGCAAAGTACTATAAATAGTGCATGTTAAACTTTTCCCAACAAATCATTTCTATAAAATATTTGATTAAAAATGAGAGAAAGATATTCAATATTTAAGGGAAGATACTAACATTCCCAGATACAGAATGTAACTCACAATCATTTAAATAAAATCCTAAATCCTTTAAAAAATACAATACCAAACAATTTTCTAAGGTAGATTTGCTTCAAAACTTTTAGTGCATTTAGAATTGTAGCCTTCAAGCATTGGCAGCTTTGGAACACCAATTGTGCTCGTTAAGTTGTAGGGAAATTAGAACATACATTCTAGTTTGTAATTATGAAAAGAAAAAAAGTTCTATGTTTAAATTAAAATGCACCTTCAAAACGTCCACTTTAGTTGTCGGAAAAAAAAAGGATCTGTCACTCTGACCCAGAATACGGAGTTAATGTGTTGGTGTTAATAAGACTTTTTCCTTTCTTTCAAGAAAATTTTACTTTTCTGTTTTAGAGTATTGCTTTTATTTGAAGAATCAAACAGAAGTGAAGAACAAAATAAGGCTTTCAAATGACAGCCACCTATTTCTTCCTGCAAAAAATAAACACTAGAGCCAGTCAGACACCTGCGGAGTGCGGCACTAAACCTCCGCTGGGCAGTGAGTGGATTAAGCCACGGTGAAACAGACTTGGAGGATTGTACATCCACAAGCCTTAGAACTGACAAAGAAGAGAGTGACAGGTGCTTGGAGAAACTGGCCTTGATGCTGTTCTTTGAACTGTGTAACAGAGCTGAGCACGGACTGGGTAGTAAACCCCAAGAAGTCACTTTAATGGCTTCCTACCAGCTGGAAGGGAAGGCCAAGGGCCCACTGAGTTGGCCCCCGGGGTTCTGTGGGTACCTACCATCACCACTTTACTTTCATTTATTAGAAGGGTAGAGGTCCCTTTTGTTTAATACGCTTCAGAGTTAGATAATCTCCTTAAGAAGCCAATTAGTAGCACTCATAAGATTTGAATCACATTAAAAACAAAATGTTTGCAAAGTACACAGAAGCCAACAGTTAGTGACAATGTATTTTATTGTTTGACCAAGCTAATTTCGAGGTGAGCTAGCTATTACACAATATAAAAACAATAGCCTCCTATTCAAAATGCTCTAGATTTATTGAACAAGTCTTACTCCGTAAACAAACATCAAGGTTAAATGCATTACATCCACTTCCACACCACTGTATCCTTTTCTACCGAGGTGACAATTCAGTTTCCACAGCTGTCACTGTAAATGAAGACTGCAGGACTGCAAAATAAGCATTACAATGAGTTCCCAGAAATTACTCAAAATGGCTAACTCTGAAGAGAACACCAGAATCCATGTGAACATGTGCTCCGATTTTTTGTAAATATTAACTCCCGTCCCATTTTTCCATGTGTTGCTATACCTGCAAAATGGGCATCAAAAGGACAGATGGCAAGAAAAGGAAGCATCAGAGATCTTTGTTCAAATGACTGGCTTTTTCTAGGGCTAACAAGATGGGTGACATTGCATTGTAACTCTTTGGTCATCAAAGAAACGGGAGGGACAACCACCTCACCTGATGTTAATAACATCACACAGAGGATTTCAAGGGTCAAACTGAAAGAAAACAGAAGGCACCTTTGTAGAAAATGCTCTCATTTTTCTAGTGCGCTCATCTGTGTGTTTAAATAAACTGGACGAAAAATATAATCCAATGAAAAGCTGGCATGTGTTTAAACTAGAAATTGAACATAGTTTAAATATGAAACCCCAATTTCTTCTGTTACAGAGAAAAATGATGTATTTTCTATGTAAAG
This sequence comes from Orycteropus afer afer, assembly GCF_000298275.1. Lineage (NCBI taxonomy): Eukaryota > Metazoa > Chordata > Mammalia > Tubulidentata > Orycteropodidae > Orycteropus > Orycteropus afer. The sequence goes on along the minus strand of NW_006921625.1, from coordinate 10,100,011 downwards.
TCTTGGGTTTCATTTCTTTTCAGGATTTTCATTTATTCGTAACTTTCACTTCGTATTTATGTTAACTTTCACTTAAAAATATCAAATTGCTTTACATTTCCCCTTGTGAAATAAATACAGAATTGCTACACTGAAACAGCTTCACTTTATCAGCTGAAATAAATCTATTGCTTCAACTTAAACTATGGGAATTGAGCAGTATTCCAATTCAGAGCACATTTAAAGGCAACTCCCCTACTACACACAGAAACAAGTGGTAACAGATTTTCTAAAGGAAAATCATCAATTCTACCATTGTGAAATATGGCAGAAATAACATCTAACTGCAATGTATAAACTGAAATAGCAAGACAATGGATGAGCTATGAAGTTTTTCTGGACCGTCGATGTGGGAAATTTCAATGAACACCTGTAAGACAATGACTCCAGTTCTCAAACATCTAGAAGGAAAATCAGACACTGATCTGTTGGGCTGTTCTAACATATAAATGGCCCTGCCTAGACTTTTATGGGAAAAAGGGGGTGGGGGAGAATTTCTTTCCACTGTCAATTTGTATCCTATAAATATAATGTATAAACCTTAACTTAGCAGACAGCTTATCGGGAGGACCTCCTCTCCTCCCACCAAACCAAACCTCACAAAACACGAAATGGCAAAAACAAAAGCATGATGTGACTGCCTTCAATCAGTGTTGGTTATGCTGCCCTCTTGCAAAATGACAGGCGAAATCATACTTGTTTTTACATTTGCATCCACATATATTACACTGAAAGGGGTTTTCGTAGCCGTGGCATCCCATGTGGATCGTGTAGAGGATATTGTCTGCGAAATACATGTCACAGTGCTGGCAGTGGTGGAGCAGCTGAGGGTCCTGGGCCGGCAGCGTCGGGACCGGAGTGCTGGGCTGGCTGTTCCCTATGCTGGGAGTGCTCGTGTGGGCACTTGGTTCACTGCTCGGCCCTGCCACTGGACTGTAGTTCCTTTGACTGTGTGAAGGCCGAGGGTCAGGGCTGGTGGGAGAGGAGCTCTGAGGAACGCTTGCTGACACAACAGAAACCACTGCTTGGGCAGAGGGCTGCTGAATCAGAAAAGGCTTTTCGTCGGGGCAGGGAACCACCTCAGGGGATGCCGGGTTCTGGTTTTCAGGTGGCAAACTGGACAACTGTCCTGCTAGGGTCGAGAGCTGATTTAAAGGGTTGTCAACCATGAGTTCTTGAGGGTCCCTCGGCAGGCCACCAGTGGGTGTGGCTTTCGCCATACTTTCGTAGGCATCAGTCTGAATATTTGGGATTTCATGGGTGAAATCGTTAAGGTAGTCTGGTTTCTGAACCACCATGGACGGTGGACTTAGGTTGATGAGTGCTCTTCTGCTATACCCCAGGTTGCTCGTTTTTTTCTGTAAAACCCCCCACATTTTCTTGCTGCTCAATGAAGACCTAGTACCTTTAATTGGTACCATTTTATGCTTGCGTCTTCGATGGTGGGACAAGTTGCTCCGGTCACTGCAGCGGAAGGAACACAGTTCACATTTGTATGGTTTCTCTCCAGTGTGGGAGCGCATATGAGCTTCCAGATGGCGCTCGTAAGCAGATGCAAATGGACATAAGTGACACCTATGAGGTTTCTCACCTGTTTAAAAAGAAAAATGGGGGAGAAACTTCAAGAGTAGTTCACTCATCAAAAGTTCCATGTCTGTCCATTCACTGGACTTAGAAATTGATCACGAAGTTTTTTGGAAATTCTAGAAGAGATGTAAAACATTTATAAAAAGAACGCTACAGTTTTCACCCACACTGAAGATTATCAGAATTTGTAAATAAACCTGCAAACTTCAATAAAGCTTATTCCCAGAGTGTCAAAAAATTTGTCTTTGACTAGCATTTGGAGAAAGAAGACACAGCACAACTCACAACAGTGTTCTAGTAAAACTCCTGACACACTGATCTTATCAAAATTGAGCCTCCGAGTTCTATGTTCACTTCCTTATACGGATTTACACACACACACCTTCCTTAGGGAAACACGCACACTCTGTCTTTCAAGTCCTAATACAAGACAGAAAGCTCAAGTCAAGATTCCTTCTCATATGTGAGTTACATATGTCCTTTCAACAGCACCACAGCCTCACCTCCACCTTCCTTTCTTCGATTACCAGAAGGGACAGTTTCAGTTAATGTTTTAGCTGACAACTGCCCCAATGTGTAAAATAAACATTTGGAAGGTAGGACTGGCATCAGTCATTTAGTAAGTACTTTGCCCACTCTGTGCCAATGTTCTGCTAGGTTCTAGGGACACAAAGATGACCCCAACACGTCCCTGGCCTTAAGAAGCCCTCAGGCCACCACCAACACTGCATAGGAACTAGTGGGATGTGGGAGCCCAGGGTGCCAGGGAGCATGTAGTTGTGACACTGGCCTTGGTCTTGGCTGCAGTTCGGGTTTCTCAGAAGGGATGGCTTTGGTGAAACCTGAGGATTAGACAGTCTACAACTACCCTACTCCTCACTTACTGACATGGGTAGGTTCCAAAGACCAGGTTATGATGCAGAAATGTAGGCTAAGTACATCATGACTGCCAAATCGCACCATTATGGAGCTGTCAAACCACTGAGAATCATGGCCCAGCCAAGTTGACACATAACCTTAACCATCACAGCCAGCATTACTGTCACTCTGCACCTCAGTGGTAGTAAATACCAGATGTACATTGTTAGCATGCAAAATAGATAGTAAGTAGATTTTTCACTATTGTCATAAATGTGAAATGTTGGGTACCAAGACTGTTAATAAGTGAAGAGCAGGTGTGTACAGAAACATTTCCTCTTTTTTGCAAGTGAAATGTACTTAGTAAGGACAAAGAACATTTATCACCTCTCACTGCTGCCATCATTAAGCTACCCAAGCTGAGAAGCAGACAGCTGTTGAGAGATGATGTGGCCCAAGAAGGAAGCTGGCTAAGGAAGGGGAAGTTCCACAGTGGCCTCACTTCCTATCTGTGTGTCTGCTGTTATGCTACCGTTCTGTCAAACTGCAGTGCCTTCCCTGTTTATTCGCATCTTCGACCAACCTGCCCTGCTGGCCTCTCCGCCACGTCCTCGTTACCTGTGTGGATTCTAATGTGCTCGATCAGCCGGGCCGTCCCTTTGCTGGCATAGTTGCAGTACCGACACTTGAGCTTCCCATCAAAGGTCCTTTCAAACCCGTCGACTAACATTCCTGAGTTTTCATCCAGGGAAACTTCAACAGACGGGTGATCGAGTCCATTCTGATCACCATCTGTTCCAGCTATAACCAAAGGACAGCAAAAGAAATTACGCATCTCAGAATCAACTTGAGCAGCAGGAAACTTGATAAACTGACAATTCACTTCCCACAAACTGAACCTCAAACTGTAACGGCGACTTTCTAAACCGGGGCTATTTGGTACAAAAGCACTTTCATGTTGCTTTCGAGAACCTTTTAATAGGGGATCTCAAATGACTTACAGAGAACTGTATCAGCCTCAACATGCTTCTGAAGGAGAGTAGGGTATGACCCTGATTTGACAGGTGAGGAAACAGGTAGAAAGTACAGAGATTTACTTAAAGTGATGGCTTAATCCCACACAGGTGTTTAAGATCCTAGCCATGCCTTCAAACATTATAATAATCTCAAAAAAATTAACCTAATTTCCTTTCATTTCCAGGGATTAATGTTTAGTTCTGCAGGGCTCCACTCAGTTAGGTTGCTGAGTTGCACTGAGGATCTTAGCATTTTTACTAAACACATCAAGGAAAACATTGTATCGCTACCTCTAAATTTAGGGGCGAGAATCTCAGAGCTGGAAGATATCTGTTTGCCCCTTTACCTTCAATCTAATCCAACTACTTCTCTGTACAGATACAGAAAGTAAGGGGACAGGGGCTCATCATCAGGAAAACCAGAAAACAGTGGGGGCCAGATCCTCATCTTTTGACTCCAGTCCAGGAATCTGTTAGTGTGCTGGAGATATTTTTATTCCTACAGCTTCATGGGAAAAGGACTTCCACTCCCTTCCCAGGACGTAGTGGTGCTGACGTGAATGCCCCAAGGCCCTTGCTCCACTGTCTCCTCCACTCCTCCCAGAAAAGAAGGGAGCTTGGTGCAAGTGCGACATCCAACAGGGCCACCACCTCGCAGACAAGGCTCAGTGTCTCCTCTCCTGCTTGCTTACCCAAGCCAGTGAGCTTCAAACTCCAATGTGTACGTCAACCACTAGGGGCCCTTGTTAAAATGGAGAGTCTGATTCGGCAGCTGAAGGGGCGAGGGGTGGCGCGGCAGAGATTTCATAGCACTAACAAGGTCCCAGGTGATACCTGGTCCCTGGATTACACTCAGCATAGCCAGGCCTGGTCATCTAGCTCAGGGGCCTGCAAACCTTCCCGAGCAGGGCCAAATAAGAAAATACGTTAAGGTCTGTTGCCTCGTGACCTTTATCATAGCTACTCAATTAGCCTTGGCAGCCCCAAAGCAGCTACAGAAAGCATGGAAATGGGCCTGCATCGCTGTGAGTACTAATGAACACTGAGGCCTGAATTTCCATGTCATGACATACTATTTTTTCCCACTTTAAAATGTAAAAACCACTCTCAGCTTGAAGGTGAGACAAGCAGTAGTTCAGATGTGGCCCACCGGCTGTACGTGCCGACTCCTGACCTCATTCAGGAACAGCTCCTTCTTGTATGGTACCAGACCAAGCCTACCTCTCCAAGACTCCAGCAGGCCGCTGTCTTCCCTGCTCCAGTCTCTCCCCCTGGAGGGGTAAACGCAGTCAGCCCTCCGGGGCCAATGATCTTCATTTTACAAGGGAAGAAACAGACAGCGCTTTTTGGTTTCAGGTCTAATCCAGGTCTCTGGATGACCCCATTCTCAGTGTAGTGAAGTGGGTGTTCTGACCCCCTTTGAATTCCCTGTGCCTAGTGTTAGCCAACAGGACCTGGAGAGCAGGCAGGGTGTGCAGAAGCCCCAACCATCCAACACGACCCTGGAGTAAGCCCTTGGGTACCTGAACTCCCTCAGCAAAAGTCTGACATGTTCAGAGAAGGGGGAAAAATGCCCTAAAAATCATGCATATTGGGAGCTCTGGTGGCATATAGTGCCTAAGGCATTTGACTGCTAACCAGAAGGATGGCAGTTCAAACCCACCAGCCATTCCTTGGGAGGAAGACTGGGCAATCTACTTCCGTAGAGACACCACCTCAGAAACCCAAGGAGGGGTTGCTATTGGGTCGGATCTGACTCGATGGCAGTGATTTTTTTTTTTTTTTTTAAATATGTATTTTTTTATGTCCCCTGTGACCACAGTCCCCAGCTTGCAGGCCCAATGACCCACTCCCTCAAGGTACGTATTTGTGGCTAAAAGTTCTCCTAACTTTGCCTCTTGATATGTTTAAACTGCATGTGGGCACTTCTATACTAATACAAATAGCTATGTAGGAATATTATCTGGCAAAACTACGTATGTATGTATGGTCATCCATTTACCTATCTACACCCGATCTTCTGCCTGTCTATCCACACGCTCCCCCCCCCCATAGATGAGTGTCTGCTGTTACTGTAACACAGTATTGTGTATATTTGCTTTTATACACATTTTTGCCTTTATTGTCTGGATCTCACAGGCACCTCTCCGTATCTTCCTTTCCCTTAGTGATACTGTGCTGGTCACATGCCTTCCCTTCACCCATATCAAACCTGTCTCTTAATTATCCATCTATTTTTCCTCCCTTCCCTCCTAAATCTTTCTTGAAAAAACAGAATGGTCCAATTTAATCAACAGCCATCTACAGAGTATGAATAACTACACGAACATGAACATGTTTTTACGAAGCGAATCATGTAATAGTATTAAGATGAGTCTACCTCCCTGAAGAGCCTCTGCTTCTTTGTCCCCACTAACCGATCCAGAAATCATGTTCACATGATGGGTCTGCTGCGTCAGGTATTCCTGGAAATCTTTCACGAAGTCCAAGGGCTCTGGTTTCTTTTCACCCATCTTTGCTTCCTTTTGACGTTTACAGTTCGCTATACCTAGAAAAAACCTGAAATGATTTTACACTATTTAGGAAGCTCCAACACATATTAAAACAATGACAAAAACTATTACATGAAAGGTACTATACAAAGCAACAGAGAACATGATCCCTGCCCTTAAATACCTTAAAATCTTCCCTGTGAACCAAAGAAAACACGCATACAATTGTAAAACATTAAGTAATACATTTAATAATTTTAAAGAAATTGGGATTCAGACTTCATCCTAGAAAGCCAAAAAAAAAAAAAACAAACTCACTGCCGTTGAGTTGGACCCGACTCACAGCGACCCCTCCTTGGGTTTCTGAGGTGGTATCACTCCGGAAGTAGCTTGCCCCACCTTCCTTCCAAGGAGTGGCTGGGAGGTTTGAACTGCCAGCCTTCTGGTTAGCAGTCAGATGCCTTTGTTGTTGTTGTTGTTGTTGTTACATTCCGTCAAGTCGGACCTGATTCATAGCGACCCCTCCTTGGGTTTCCGAGGCAGTATCACTATGGAAGTACGACTGCCCAACCTTCCTTCCGAGGAGTGGCTGGTGGGTTTGAACCGCTAGCCTTCTGGTTAGCAGTCAAGTGCCTTAGGCACTATGCTACAAGAGCTCCTGTCAGATGCCTTAAACTTACATAGACAGAAAAAAGTCCAGATGGAAGTGACTCTTCCAATTTACACTTCCACCAACAATGAACCAGAGTTCTATTGCTGCACATCCCTATCAACACTTGGGTTTGTCTTTTTCATTTTATTCATTTGGTGGGTGTGTGGTGGTATCATACTGGCTTTAATCTATACTCCTTAAAGATTAGTGAAGTTCTATACCTTTTCATACGTTAATTAGTGAAGTGTTTAACCCATTGTTCTACTGGGCTGTCCCTTACTTATGGAGAAGTTCTTTATAACATTCTGGATGAGTCTTTATCAGGCACATGTATAACAAGTTACCTTCTCCCACTCCGTGGCTGCCTTTTCACTTTATTAAATGTAATTTTTTGAGACGTTCTTAATTTTAACATGGTCTAATTTATCCTTTCTTTTCCCCCTTACACTCAGGGTTGTTTCTGTTCTGCTGCATTAATGCAGCCAACGTCAGGCTAATGTCCAAAACTTGAAGATAATTCTCATCCCCGCTTTCCCAGTTCTCCATCTGACACCAGCCCCACATGGCATGTTCTCTCTCTCTGACCCTTACCACCCAGAGTTAGGCCACACCTCATCCCAAGTACCCTGAGTGGAGTCAGGTTCTCGGGGAGCAGTCACAGACTCAGGAGTTTGCACAACTTGCTGCACTTCAGGCCAGGCATTCTCTCTGCCTTTTTCTCTCATCCCCTGCGTTGAGCTCACAAGCTTATTGTTGTTGTTGTTGTTATATGCCGCCGCCGAGTCAACCCCGACTCACAGCGACCCCTCCCTGGGTTGCTGAGGCAGTATCACTATGGAAGTAGATTGCCCAGCCTTCCTTCCGGGGAGTGGCTGGGGCGTCACAAGCTAGAAGGACTCAATCCTTCTTCAGCCTATGATCAAGCTACACCCAGAGCTGTACTGCCAGCCTCTGCTGGCTTATTGCCCCCGTGGATTCGATATTTCACCAGAATGACTCACAAAATGCACGGAGATGATTTCCTCCACGTACAGTCACCCATTTACTAAACTAGAAAGGATACGATAAAGAGACAATCAGGCAAGGCCTAAGAGAGGTCCCAGCGAGGCTTCCACTGTCCCCAGGGACATGCCACACACTTTACCTATACAAATATTCTCACCAGTCCCAGAGGCCTCAGAGAGAGAGTTCCCAAGGTCAAAAGTCTCCTAGTCATTGGGACTTCAATCAACAGTATGGCTGGAGCCTTAATGCACAGCTGTAATTGATCCCATCAATTGATAGACATGATTCCACCACACCCCATCCCTTCCTGAGGACTGTGGCCAGCATGGGGCCCATGTTACACCCTACTTATTTACATTTACACAGTGGTTAAGCACATGACTGCAAACCACAGACCTGGATTCCAACCCACCAGCTGCTCCAAGGGAGAAAGATATGGCAATCTGCTTCCATAAAGATTACAGCCTTGGGAACCCCATGAGACAGTTCTACTCTGTCCTACAGGGTCACTATGCGTCAGAATCAACTCAACAGCAATGGGTTTAGGTTTTGATTTTTTAAGTTTGACCTGACTATTTTAAAAAGGCACACAGCACCTAATTGCTCTGTTTTTTCAAAAACCAGAGACAAAAAGCCAAACTTAGTTTTCAGTCCCATACCTATAAAAGAAACCTTGCCTACTTCTTACTTGCAGATATTCTTTTAAAAGCAATTAAAAAAAAAAAAAAACACCTTTCATATTTTAACCTATAATCTATCTGGAATTGAGTTTTATATATGGTGTGAGGTAAGAGTCAAAATAAACATTTCCCCAAGAAGATATCCAATTGTCCCAGCAACATGCATTTAATAGACCAGCCTTTCTCCAGTTGTTATGTTGTTAGGTGCCGTCAAGTAAGCCAACTCATAGCACCCCGTGTACAACAGAACAAAACACTGCCGGGTCGGTCCTGCACCACTCACAGGTGTTGCTATGTCTGTGCCCACTGTTGCAGCTACTATGTCAGTCTGTCTCGTTGAGGGTCTTGCTCTTTCTTGCTGACCCTCTACTTTACCATGATGTCCTTCTCCAGGAACTGTCCCCTCCTGACAACATGTCCAAATAAGTGAGATGAGTCTCACCATCCTCCCTTCTCTGTAGCACCCTGGCTGGACTTCCTCCAAGGCAGATTTGTTCATTCTTCTGGCCGTCTACGGTATATCCAACATTCTTCACCAACACCATAATTCAAAGGCATCAATTCTTCTTCAGTCTTCCTTATTCACTGTCCAGCTTTCCCATGCATATGAGGTGATTAAAAACACCATGGCTTGGGTCAGGTGCACTTTAGTCCTCAAAGTGACATCTTTGCTTTTTATCACTTTCAAGGGATCTTTTGCAGCAGATTTGCCCAATGCAATATGTTATTTGATTGCTTGACTACTGGTTCCATGGGCGTTGATTGTAGATCCGAGTAAAATGAAATCCTTGACAACTTCAATATATTCTCTGTGTACAATACCGCTTACTGGTCCAGTTGTGAGGATTTTTATGTTGAATATAATCCATACTGAAGGCCATAGTCTTTGATCTCCATCGATAAGAGTTTCAAGTCTTCTTGGTTTTCAGTGAGTATATGTCATCTATATACTGCAGGGTGTTAATAAGTCTTTCTCTAATCCAGATGCCAAGTTCTTCTATAATCCAGCTTCTTGGATTATTTACTCACCATACAGATTGAATAAGTATGGAGAAAGGAGAAAACTCTGACACACATTTTTCCTGATTTTGAACCATGCAGCATTCCCTTGTTCTGTTTGAACACATGTTTCTTAGTCTATATACAGGTTCCACATGAGCACAATTGTACTGGAATTCCCATTCTTTGCAATGTTATCCATAATTTGTTATGATCCACATGGTCAAATGTCATTGCATAATCAATGAAACACAGATAAACATCTTCCTGGTATTCTCTGCTTTTAGCCAAGATCCATCTGACATCAGCAATGATATCCCTGGTTCCATGTTCTCTTCTGAATACGGCTTGAATTTTTGGCAGTTCCCTGTCAAGGTACTGCTATAAAGATTTTTTAATTATCTTCAATAAAATTTTACCTGCATGTGATATTAATGATACTGTTTGATAATTTCCGTATCATGTCAGATCACCTGTCTTTGGAACGGACACAAATATGGATCTCTTTCAAAGTCAGCTGGCCAGGTAGCGGTCTTACAAATTTCTCGGCATAGACAAGTGAGCCCTTCCAGAATTGCATCAGTTTGCTGAACATCTCAGTTGGTATTCTGTCAGTTCCTGGAGCCTTGTTTTTCACTAATGCATTCTGGGCAGCTTGGACTTTTTCCTTCAATACAATTGGTTCTTGATCATATTCTATCTCCTGAAATGGTTGAATGTCGATCATTTCTTTTTGGTACAATGACTCTGCATTCCTTTTTTTTTTTTTTTTGATGATGATGATTTTTGTGTTGTTCAAGATTTTGCCCATAGAATCCTTCCATATTGCAACTTGAGGCTTGAATTTTTTCTTCAGTTCTTTCAGCTTGAGAAATACTGAGCATGTTCTCTTCCCTTTTGGTTTTCTAACTCCAAGTCTTTGCACATTTCATTATAATACTTTACCTTATCTTCTCAAAGTGCCCTTTGAAATCTGTTTGGCTCTTTTACTTCATCCTTTTGCTTTAGTTATTTGCCATTCAAGAGCAAGTTTCAGAGTCTCTTCTGACATCCATTTTGGTCTTTCTTTTTAACGATCTTTTGCTTTCTTCATGATAATGATGTCCTCTCACAACTCGTCTGGTTTTAGTCACCAGTGTTCAATGTATCAATCCTTGAGATGGTCTCCAAATTCAGGGGGGACATCCTCACAGCCGTACTTTGGCTCTTGTGGACTTGTTTTAATCTTCATTTGCTTCAACTTTCATACCAGAAACTGATGGTCTGTTAAGCAGTTGGCCCCTGACCTTATTCTGCCTGATGACATTCAGCGTCTCCATCGTCTCTTTCCACTTATGTAGTTGATTTGATTTCTACATATTCTATGTGGTGAGGTCTATATTTATAGTCCTGTTTATGCTGTTGAAAAAAGTTATTTCCAACAATAATTCATTAGTTTTGCAAGATTCTATCATGCAATCTCCAGCATCATTTCTATCACCAAGGTCGTATTTTTGAACTACAGATCCTGCTCATTTGTTTCCACCATTCATGTTCCAATCACTAGTAATGATCAATGAATCCAGTATCACATTTGTCCTAAATCAGGTAATTATATGTATGTGGACTTATTTCTTGGTCTCTATTCTGTTCCACTGGTCTATTTGTCTATCCTCACACCAACACCACACAGTCTAAATTATATCCACCGGTTCTGTTCTTCTTAATATTGTCTTGAATATTTTGGTTCTTTTTAACATAAGCTTAGAAAAGCCAAAACTGCAGTGCAGAACAAGGGGGCCACACAAAAGCAAATTTCTAACAATTTCTTTTAAGAACCAAAACTACTACTTTTGTCAAATACATTCAACAGAGAAAGAAGAGTCTCTTCAACAAATGGTGCTGGGACAACTGGGTTTCCACACAGGAAAGAATGAAGTTGGATCCCAACCTCTCACCATGCAAAAACAATTAACCCATAATGGGTCAATGACCTAAATATATGAGCTAAAACCACAAAACTCTTAGATTGAAGAAAATACAGGAGTAAGTCTTCAAGACCATGTATTTAGCAATGGATATGACACAAAAAGTACAAGTAACAAAAGAAAACAGATAAACTGTATTTCATCAAAATTAAAAATTTACACAAAAGACACTGTAAAGAAAGTGAAAAAGACAACCTATGGGATGGCAGAAAATATTTGGAAATCTTTTATCTGATAAAGGTTTAATATCCATAACATAAAAATATGTCCGACAACTCAACAACAAAAAAACCACCACCCAGGTGAAAAACGGACAAAGGACTTGAACAGACATTTTTCCAAAGAAGGCATACAATTATCCACTAAGCCCATGCAAAGATGCTCAAAATCATTAATCACTAGGAAAAAGTCAATCAAAACCAGAGATACCACTTCATACCCATAAGAATAACTATTATCAAAACATCGAAAAGTTCTATAGAGGATGTTAAGAAATTAGAAACCCTCTTGCACTGCTGGTGGGAATGTAAAACGGTGCAGCCAACATGAGAAACAGTTTGGTGATTCCTCAAAAACTTAAACACAGAACTATGTCTCCTGAGTATGTATCCAAAAGAAATGAAAACAGGGATTCAAGCAGATACTTGTATGTCAGTGTTCATAACAGTATTATCCGTTACCCCAAATGTCCATCAGCAGATGAATGGATAAAGAGAATATAGTACAGCCACAAAAAGGAATGAAATTCTAATATATACTACATGGATGAACCTTGAAAATAGTATTCTAAGTGAAATAAGGTAGACACAGAAGGACATATATTGTATGATTTATATGAAATTATCCAGAATTTGCAAATTCTTAAAGACAGAAAGTAGACTAGAAAGTACCAGGGGCTAGAAGGAAGAGAGAAGGGAAGCTATTGCTTAACCGGTACAGAGTTTCTGTTTGGGATGATGAAAAAATTTCAGAAATAGATGGTGGTAACGGCTACATAAATTATAAATGTAATTAATGCCACAAATTGTACACTTAAAAATGGCTAAAATATCAAAAATTTCTGTCTCTCTATGTGTGTGTGTGTATGTGTGTATACACATACACATATATGTAAAACATTAAAAATTTTTAAATAAAATTTTTTAAAAAACGTGCTTTGATGGATTTAGCTAGAAATCTACAGGAACCAGACTAACCCTGGATGTATTACCACTGAAGATCATTGTACTATGCAATGATATCATTAGCAACTAATGAGAAACACAGGGCTGTTTGTTTCCCCTCATGTTTCCTGGGCCCAGACTGAAATATTTTATTACTGTATTTCTCATCTTCTTCCCTCCTCGTGTCTAATCTGCTCTTTATTCTGAACACATTTAGGCAATTGAGGGCCAGCAAGTGACCAAATTCTTACTTTTCTTAATGCAATCTTTGTGAATAGTTCCTTTCCTCCCTCTTAAAAGTTGCCCAGGAGTTGTTTTTTTTTTTTTAATTATTATTACTAACCCTTTTCACTGTTTTCTAGAATGTTGCTACTACTGAAAGCTTATCTTCTGGATGAACAAAATAGCTTGGTGTTCTGTTAGGTATTAGGTCAAATTTATTAGCTCTGAGACTGGACAGGAACTCTCAGCCTTAGTCGCCTACCTGTAAAATGGGATAACACACCAACTTGCAGTGCTGTTTTAAGCTGTGCGTGTAAATGTACATAAGTATCCTAGCAATGTGTGTAGCAGATGGCAGGCTCTCATAATAGTAGTTATTTTTCTAATAATAATTACTTTTGCAGCAAGAAATAGTTATGTTTTGGATTAAGGAATTCCTCAATCTCCTAGATTTAAGGGTTTTTTTTTTCCCCTTTTTTGTATTAGGTCATCCACAGGGTTGGAGAATTTACTGAGCATATTATGTTACCCTATTTTACATACCTGTTCCTTAGTCACAATGAAACAAACATGGTCCACACCTCAAGCTCATTGATTCATATACCCCAATCTGCAATTCCCCAAACTCATCTCTTCTTTCACTCTTAGGCCACCTGTTTGCTTTAGTCTGGCTCAACTTTCTCAGACTTTCAGATTATTGTTGGCTTCTGAACAACTTGGATTCAGTTGTTCTTCCTGTCTAACCATGTTTACTTAACTGCTTTTTCCCCTTTCTCACCACATTCACCTACCATCTTCATGTTTCCCAAGCTTTGTATTACTATTTGTTTTGTGCCTACAGTTAATTCTACTCATTATTTATCTGTTAAAATTTCCCAGTTGGATAGCAGAAGGACAAGAAGTAAGCCAGCCCATCTCAATGAGAAAGATTATTGAAAGTAAGATTTGGGAAGTATTTTTTAATATTGTAAAAAGAGTACTAAAGTGCTCACTTTGGCAGCACACATACTAAAACTGAACAACACAGATTACCATGGCCACTGTGTAAGGATGGCACACAAATCTGTGACATATTCTATATTTTTAGACTGAGGTAGAAAATTTGAACAGACCCATAACAAAAAAAGAAGTTGAACAGGTCATAAAAACACTACCAACTAAAAAAGTCCTGGCCCAGGTGGCTTCACTGGAGAATTCTACCAAACATTCACAGAGGAGCTGACAGGACTCCTACTCCAACTATTCCAGAACACAGAAAATGATAGAATCCTTCCAAATTCATCTTAAGAAGCAAGCATAACCCTGATACCAATATCAGGCAAAGACCCCCTACAAAGGAAAACTATAAAACAGTATCCCTCATGAATACAGATGCAAAAATCTTCAACAAAATCCTAGCCAATAGATTCCAATGATGTATCAAAAATGTAATACATTACAACCAAGTGGGGTTCATACCAAGTATGCAAGGATGGCTCAACATCAGAAAAACAATCAACATAATCCACCACAAAAGTAAAACAAGGGAAAAGGGCCACAGGATCATATCATCAAGCAGAAAAGGCATTGGATCAAACCCAACACCCATTCCTCATTAAAAACTCCTGAAAAAAAAAATTAGAAGGGAAGTTACTCAACATGTTGCTGTTGTTAAGTGCTATCGAGTCGTCTCTGACTCATAGCAATCCTATGCACAGCAGAACAAAACACTGCCCAGTCCTGAGCCAGCTCCAAGATTCTTGCTACACTTGAGCCCATCTCCACCGCCACTGTGTCAATCCACCTTGTTGAGGGCCTTCCCCTCTCAACATAATAAAGGGCACATATGCAAAAACCAACAGCCACCATTATTCTCAACAGAGACTGAAAGCACTCCGCTTACAAATGGGAACCCTCTATCATCACTTCTATTCAACATTATATTGGAAGTCTTAGCCAGGACAAGAAGGCAAGAAAGAGAAATAAAAGGCATCCAAATTGACAAAGAAGAAGTAAAATTAATTCTATTTGCAGATGATATGATCCTATACATAGAAAACCCAAGGGACTCAGTAAGAAAACTACTGGAACTAACTGAAAAGTTAGTGGCAGGATACAAGATCAGCATACAAAAATTAGCTGGATTCCCCTACATCAATAAAGAGATTTATGAAAAGGAAATAAAGAAAACAATACCACTTACAATAGCAAAACAAACCATCTCTCTTTTGCAGAGTGACTGGGGACCTTGAACCACCAACCTTTTGGTTAGCAGCCAAATGCCTTAACCACTACACCACCAGAGTTCCTTCACCATTTACACTAGTTACCAAAAAGATAAAATACTTAGGACTAAATCTTACCAGGGATACAAAAGATCTATACAAAAAAAAAAAAAAAAAACCTACAAAACACTACTTCAAGAAATTATATGACATCTACATAAATAAAAGAATATACCACGGTCATAGGTTATTGTTGTTATGTGCTGTTGAGCTGGACCTGACTCATAGCGACCTGTCCTTGGGTTTCCAAGGCAGTATCACTACGGAAGTAGACCGCCCAATCTTCCTTCCAAGGAGTGGCTGGTGGGTTTGAACCTCTAGCCTTCTGGTTAGCAGTCAAGTGCCTTAGACACTATGCTGCCAGAGCTCCCAGGGTAAACTTGTTGTTGTTGTTGTTGTTATGTGCCGTCGAGTCGGCCCCGACTCATAGCGACCCCTCCTTGGGTTTCCGAGGCAGTATCACTACGGAAGTAGGATTGCCCAACCTTCCTTCCGAGGAGTGGCTGGTGGGTTTGAACCGCCAGCCTTCTGGTTAGCAGTCAAGTGCTTTAGCACTATGCTACCAGAGCTCCTAGGGTAAACTTAGGGACCCTAATTTATGGTTTATATAGACATTAAACATAACCAAAAATGCACAAATAGCAAAAGAGAAACTAGATGAATTCTAAAAATTAAGTTCTTATGCACATCAAAAGACTTCTCCCAAAGAGTTAAGAGAGAACCTACAGATTGGGAAAAAATAATCGGCAACGGCCTATCTGACAAGGAACTTAACTTTAATATTTATTGAAAACTTCAACACCTTTAACATCAAAAAGACAAACAACCCGATTTGAAAAACAGGCAGAGGATATGAGCAGACACTTCACCAAAAAAGATATGCAGGCAGCCATGAAGAAAAACTCACAATCATTAGCTATTAACTCACTGCCTTCGAGTCGGATTCAACTCATAGGGACCCCTCCTTGGGTTTCTGGCCACTCCTCGGAAGGAAGATGGGACAATCCACTTCCATAGTGATACTGCCTTGGAAACCCAAGGAGAGGTCGCTATGAGTCCTGTCCGAGTCGACGGCACATTACAACAACAACAACAATCACTATGGAAGTAGATTACCCAACCTTCCTTCCAAGGAGTGGCTGGTGGGTTTGAACTACCAGCCTTCTGGTTAGCAGTCACATTCCTTAGGCACTACACCACCAGAGCTCCCAAACTGTACACTGCTGGTGGGACTGTAAAATAGTACAACCACTGTGGAAAATAGTATAGTGCCTCCTTAAAAAGCTGGAAATAAATACCATTTGATCCAGCAATTCCACTAAAAAAAAAAAACCCAAACTTATTGCCGTCCAGCCGATTCCTACTCAGAGCAACCCCTCCTTGGGTTGTGAGGTGGTATCTCTATGGAAATAGATTGCCCAGCGTTCCCTCTGAGGAGTGGCTGGGGGGTTTGAACTGCCAGCCCTCTTGTTAGCAGTCAAATGCCTTAAGCACTATGCCACCAGAGCTCCCAACAATTTCACTACTAGGTACATATCCTGAAGAAGTGAGAATGGCATACAAATAGATATATGCACACCCATGTTCATTGCAGCACTATTCACAACTGCAAAGAGATGAAAACAACCTAAGTGCCCATCACTTATGTATAGACACAAAGGAATACTATGCAACATTAAAAAACAATGAAGAATCCATGAAACACCTTATAATGTAGATAAACTTGGGAGGGCATTATGCTGAGTGAAATAAGTTAATCAGGACAAACATTCACTATTATAAAAACTCAAGGAAAGATTTACACATGGAAGGAAACTTTCTTTGTTGGCTACCAGGGACGAAAAGGGGAGGGCAGGGAAAAGTGCTAGCTAGATAACAGTGATCTGGGTGAAGGGAAAGGCAATATACCAAAAGCGGGTGACCAGTACAATACCGCTAAGGAAAAGGAAGACACACAGAGAGGTGCACAAGAGGTACAGACAACAAAGGTAAATACTATTACATACACAATTCTGTATCATCAGTAATAACAAACTTTAATATACAGGTGACACACAGGTAGACAGGCAAGATGACCGGGTATGGGGAGGTGAGTGGGAACATATCTATGACCATACATGCTATAAAAATGTCCATATATATAGTGGAACTAACAGGAGGCAAAGTTACGATAACTTCTCAGTCACAACCAAACACCTTGAGAGAGTGAGTCACAGGGCCTGCAGGCTCAGGACCATGGCTACAGGGGACCTCAAGCTCCACTGGTATAATAGTACACAAAGAGGTACAGACAACAAAGATAAATCCTTTCACATATATGTTACTGTATTATCAGCGATAACAAACATTAACTTACGAGTAAACAGATGCATAGACAGGCTGAATGATCACGTATATATCTAGACAAAAAGAAAAAAAAACAGTACACAAAAACATTGTTCTACATCCTACTTGGGAGCTCTGGTAGTGTAGTGCCTGAGGCATTTGACTGCTAACCAGAAGGCCGTTAGCAGAAGGCTGGTGGTTCAAACCCACCAGCCACTCCTTGGAAGGAAGATGGGGCAATCTACTTCCGTAGAGATACTGCCTTGGAAACCCAAGAAGGGGTCGCTATGAGTCAGATCCAACTCAATGACAATGGGTTTGGTTTTGGGTTTGACGTCCTACTTTGGTGAATAGCAACCAGGATCTTAAAAACTTGAGAGCAGCCATCTAAGATGCAACTATCAGTCTATCCTTGTCCAAAAATCAAAGGCCCACAGAAACTAGTGGATCGTGTGAACCTCAGCCTACGTAATACTGAGGCCAGGGGAACTAGATGGTGTCCAGCTATCATGCCAGCCACTCGGGAAGGGATCAAGACTGGAGATCCTGGATGGGGGGTGGGGGGGAATGTGGAGCAAAACCAAAAAGCATAAAAATGACTAAGCTGACTGGTCTGATGCAGACTGGTGACATCCCCGAAACCATGGCCCCTTTGAGTCTGGAATCAAACTCACTCCCATAGCTTAAGTTTGAGCCAAACAACAGACAGGCCTACAAGGTGAACAATTATACCAGGGAGATGCACTCCTTAGAACAATCTAGCACAGGCGATCAGAAGGCAGCCCTTGTGCAGGGAGAAAGCTCAGAGGACAGGAATGTATAGGAAAAAACAACACAGGGAAAAGGTAACCACAGGGAGGAAGTGGGAAGAGAGCTGTTACATTGCAGGGATTGCCATCAACGTTATGAAATAAAACGCATATGAACTGTTGTATGGAAAATGAATCTGTTCTTTAAACGTTCACTCAAATCACAAAAAAAGCTTAAAAAAAGGTGTACTAAAGGCCTATAGATTTTCTTTGTTCTAATTACAAAAGCTATGAGTATGAAAACCAAAAAAAAATTCACTACCATTGAGTGGATTCCCACTCACAGCGACCCCCAACGGGGTTTCCAAGGCTATAAATCTGTATGGAAGCAGACTGCCTCACCTCTCTTCCACAGAGCAGCTGATGGGCTCAAACCACTGACTTTCTTGTTAGCAGTCAAATGCTTTAGTGACTACAGGAGAGCTCCTTGAAATAATGAAAGTAATCCCAAATTTTACATAACAATTTAGCATCATTTCTTGTCAATCAGTTATTAAGAAAATGGATACATTTTCACTGGAAAATATAAGTACACTTGCTAGGCTTCAATACGTAAGATCAACCACACCAGATCTTAGTTATAAAACAGAACTCTGCTAAGGCACAGACATGTGACAAAGCAGAAAGAGATGCACAAGACTGCCAGTAGTAAAGAACCACAGACATGAAATGGTATTTTTATACATGCAGCTCAAGTTTGAAGAACACACAAATGAGCCTAATTACAGAGGAAGGCTGGCATATTTTGACAGTCTTGGCTATTATCACATTGTCACATTATAAATTTCACTGAGTTCCCTGCCATAAATTGTGTGCTGCTTTTCAATCATAATGCATGATGGACTGAAAAACAACGGATGCCAATGAAAAATGTATGATAACATTGTAAGCATCAAGGAAAACTATTTTTAAATTAGAAGTTTAAACATACTGCTATGGTTTATAACCGTAGACATTCTGTCATGACTCAAGAAGGAGATATTATTTCACCCCTTAGCTTTCTCTTCCCACTCAATCTGATGCACACATACACATCTATCCACACACAATTGACAAGGCAGGCCCTCTCAGCGGTGCCCTCGTGAAGGTGAGTGCAACTAAAAGGTTCCTACATCTAAGTTGAGTCTGGTTCCAACTCGGCTTTCTCCACCTCAAGTCCATTATTTCTAAGCAAAATTTATGGGAAAAGAACAGTAATTTTTTGTGTGTGTGTGTGAGTTGGGTGAAGATTTATAGAGCAAATTCACTTTCCATACAGCAGTTAACATACACTTAGTCTCATGTCATTGACCACAGTTTACCACAGTGCAACAGCTCCCCTCCCACTTCCTCCCCATAGTTACCTCTTCCCAGTGTTCATCCCTCTATGGGCCCCTGTACCCTGAGCTGTCTCCCTGTGCAGAAGCAGCCCTTCTTTCTCCCATGATTATTCTCTCCCAGGAGTGTATCTACCTGAGGTAAATGTTCAACTCATCTGCCTGTCTTTTGTTTGGCTGGAAACCACAGGTGTGGGTTCAATTCCAGACCTGAAGGGCAGCTAGGGGCCATAGTCTCAGTGGCTCCACCAGGCTCTA
>NW_006921625.1:10074061-10080149 GCF_000298275.1 Orycteropus afer afer | reverse complement strand
CCATCGTTACATCTAGATGGCAGCTTGCTAGCTTTTAGGATCCCAGTCGCTACTCGCCAAAGTAGGAGGTGGAACAGTGTTTTGTATAGTATGTTATACCAATTGAGCTTGATGTCCCCTGTGACTATGGTCCCAAGCCCACAGGTTCAACTACTTGGTCCTTCTGGGTAGCTGGCTGTGACCAAGCAGTGACCAGAACCTTGCCCCTTGTCAGCTCTACTATACACCTGGGAATTCTGTTCATTCACATAAACTTATAGAACATTGTCTGCCAACCCTATACATGTTCTTGGATACACTCCCCTTTTCATAGACATACCTACTACTTCAGTCTGTCCATCCATCTATCCACCCATATACCCATGTTTGCCTTCACTGACAACACAGTACTGTATGTGCTAAAGGGTTCATCTTTGTTGTCTGTACCTCCCATGTACGTCTCTATGTCTTTCTCTTCCTCAATGCCACCACATTGGTCACTCACATTTGGTACATTGCCCTTCTCTTCACCCAAATCAATACTTATCTCTATCTATCTAACAGCGAAGAACAGTTAATTCTTGATATAGAAAGAAAATAAAGGTTTACATCCAAACCACATTCCGGTCTTTTATAAAGTAATCAACGTTTTCAGGGTTACCTAAGTTACCTACAAATTGAATAATTTCTGGAGAGGTCTCAAAGGCACTGATAAATTTAAGACTTTTGCAAATATACCATAAAAATCTCCTTCACAAAGTCAGTATACAATGTTTTCAATTGGTGGCATCTTTCCTATCAGCCAGGAATTCAATGCCTTGGAGCTTGTTAGCCAAAAAATTACTTAACACAACTTTATGGTGGTCATTTCTTAGGGTTCAGCATGATTCCTGGGTCCTCTCCACGACTGCTGTGGCTAAAGTTAGGCTGGATTGAGTAGGGAATTCCAGCAGCACAAGCATGTTTATGTAAATAAATAGCATGTTTATGTAATGACTGGGGGGCTTTCAAGGGTTCCTTCTACCCCTGGCTAAAAGTGCATTTCCACCCCAGATAGACTGAATCAGAACCTACACTGTAAGGAGGGCCCCAGGTGATTCTTACATTGAAATGTAGATTCTGATTCAGCTTACTTGGGTAAGAAAGGCACACTCTTAGCAGGGGAGCAAGCCAGTCTGAAGCCCTGACAGGAACAGATCTATTTTCATGTCAATAGCTTTTGATGGGAGCTCTGGAAGCATAATGCCTAAGGCATTAGACTGCTAACCAGAAGCAGTTCAAACCTGCCAGCCACTTCTGGGATGGAAGGTTGGGCCATTTACTTCTGTAGTGATGTTGCTGTTGTTTGCCAGTGAGTCAGCCAACTCATAGCAACCCCTCCTTGGGTTTCCGAGGCAGTATCACTACGGAAGTAGGATTGTCCATCCTTCCTTCCAAGGAGTGGCTGGTGGGTTTGAACCGCCAGCCTTCTGGTGAGCATTCAAGTGTGTAGTGATACCACCTTGGAAACCCAAGGAGTCCCTATGAGTCAGAGAAGACTTTACTGCCTGTGGCCTGTAGTCCTAAGGCATTTGACTGCTAATCAGAAAGAAGGCTGGAGGTTCAAACACGCCAGCCACTGTGAAAGGAAGACAGGGCAATCTACTTCTGTAGAGATACAGCCTTAGAAACCCAAAGAGGGGTCGCTATGAGTCCAGACCGACTTGACAGCAGTAAGTTTGGTTTTCAGTTTGAGCTTCTTCCAAATTACCCATAAGGCTCAAAAAAAAAGCTCTTACACAACCAACCAGAGGTTACCCACACCAGTGAAGGACAAAGAAGTATCAGAGAAATACATCTGATGCTCCAAAAAAACGTGGAACCTGCTCCACCTCCATGCAGTGAACTTAGGCCAGCTCCTACCTCCCCTGGTTTCTGAAAAAGGAGCTATCTTTCAAGAGCGCCTCTGTCCGATGTTTCTTCTTCTGTCTTAGATTATAAATGGGAAGTCGGTCATCTACACACATACACACATAGAACCTCTCAGCCAGAGGCTAATTATTTAGTTATAAAAATAATTAGTTAACTACTTGATAATTATTTAATAAATAGCTAAGGAGCTCTGGTGGTGTAGTGCTCAAGGCATTTATTTGACTGCTAACCAGAAGGCTGGCAGTTCAAACCCACCAGCCACTCCTTGGAAGGAAGACTGGGCAATCTATTTCTGTAGAGATACCACCGCCTTGAAAACCCAAGGGGGGGTCGCTATGAGTCAGATCCGACAAGATGGCAGTGAGTTTGGTTTTTGGGGTCTGGAACTAACAAATGATTAATTATGAAAGTAGTGGCATCATTAGAAGACAATCACAACTCTAAAATAGAGAGAAAACAAGAAACACCCAGCGTAAAAGATGTTTACCACCATGCCTCCCAAAGTCTTTTTCATAAGCCATGGGAAAAATCTGAGAACACCCAATTACAGAATAGTAGGATATGTTTCACTCACCTACAAGTTTTTAAGAAGTATCTGAGGGTTACTAACCATATTGAGTAACTAACTTACACAGTAACTTATTTCAGGTTCAGCTTCTCAGAGGTATCACAAAAGAAAATCTTGACAATCTGCTTCCAAAAAGCCAGTTGTTGAAAACCCTACAGACCACAGCTCTTCTCTGACACCCGCTGAGGTCACCACGAGTGGGAGCTGACAGCAACTTGTGGTGGTGGATACACACAAAGAGACTGCAGTTCCATACATGTGTTTACTTCTCCAAGAGAATCATTGAAATCCCCTAAAGAGTTACTCTGCCACAGAATACATAGTCATGGAGAACGCTGAACAAATGAAGTTTGGTTTGCATGGCAGAGAGTAACAGAGGCCTTCAAAGAGAATTAGGACACATTTCCTCTCATTACAGAACTGTCAAAGACAAACGCTTTGGAGGCCAAAAGGGACATTAGGAAGATTTGAGAAATCAGAAATCGTACCATAAAGGTAAAACATACGTAAAACCATGTTGGAAAAATCTGACAGAGGAGTTACACAATCTAACTTTACCCCAAATGCGTGTCTCCTTTCTCTTGCCACTCGACCACTGATGAAATGAAGAGGAAGGGAAAGTTACTCTGGAGGTCCAACAAAGGACTCCAAAAGGCCATGGAGGGGACTTCAACTACAACCGAAAAGCCAGATGGAGGTCTGCAAAGAAAAGCACATCGCGGATCAGGGCCTTTAGGACAAAATCTTAATCAGCACGGACAGGTTTCATGTGCTCATCAAGTAACTCTGCCAATCTTACCATGACCACTAACTGAGAACTAAACTAACAGAAAAATCAAAGAACAAAGCCACAGGTTCACTTGAGCAAAAATTCCACAGCAGGGAAAACAAAGAACATGCAGGCATGTGACTACTGTTTGCCTACTGATGGCTTTTCGTTCTTGCAAATTTTTCCATCTTTAATTTTAAATTAGTAATTTCATTTACTCACAGTACATTCATGAAAAGGTCAGGCCTGGTAAGCTAAACAGCTGGAGTTGCAGGAAAACAAGGCACTAGCCCTATAGGCTTCCAACCCAAAGGGAAACATTTGGGGAATAAGGTGAAAAAAAAACCAGGAACACCCAATGACGGTACAGGCTCATCTTTATTGTCCTCTCTATCACAATCTAAAACATTTATAGTTCCCTGGGAGACATCCTGGACCCCGAGGGGAAAAACACGCCAAGCACCTCAATTCACCATCACCACCCGCCCAAGAACATATAATCTCCGTGTTGATGTCACGACACAAATCAAAATAAAACGAAATTTAAACACTGTTAGTGCGGGGCATTAATTAACTGGTTTTAAAGAAGTTTTGTTTCTTCTAAACGGAGTTTCCCTAGACCTTACAATTTAAGGCGTTTGTCACTTCTCTTTCGGGGCTTCGAACAGCACATTAAGGAGACACTTAATGGTTCATGTACTTAGTGGCAGCTGGAACCTGTTTAACGACAGTTCAGATCGACACAGTTGTCGTGCACTTTCTAGGTGCACGGCTTGGCTACCTGCACTCCAAACGGTTTACCAGGAGACTGAAACCCGGCGTGAACCTGAGGAGTCCTTCGCTGCAAAGTCCTCCCCACCCCTGACGTCTTCCCAAAACCACAGTGCACTTGCGGTAGTAACGACCCGAGTAGGAGCATCAGCTAGAACACCGAGGTTTCGAAAGTCCTCCTCCCAGCGAGCAGCCCCGGACTCGCGTCGGGGCGGCATCCTCCTCAGGGCTCGCAGAACCTAGGGGACGCCGCCCCTTGCACCCCGAGAAAACGCAAACCTCGGGAGGCCCACAGCATAACCACCTGTCAGAGCAAGAGGCGGCAGCCCCCAACCCGAAGCCTCCAAGCTCCCGCCCGACGGCCCAACCCCGAGCACCGCAGGCGCCCTTCCTTCGGAGCCCCCGAGGCCGCAGGTTCCGCAGCCCCAGGCACTCTGTCCAGGATGGCCCTAGGTCGTGACCTAGCCGAACCACGGACCACGCCCGCCCCTGGGCTGCGGCTGAAGTCCCGGGCTGGGTTAGCCGACCCGCCACCAAACAGGATCTCAGCTCCTGCCGCGCCTTCTTATTCGTCCTGAGCACCAGCGTCGCCGCTGTTCGAGCCGGCAGCCTGCTACCCACCTCCTGACATCCGCACCGAGTAACCCCCACCGCCTCGTTCAACGCCGCTGCCGTAGCTGCCGCCGCCGTCTTCGTCACCGCCGCCATGTTTGTTGTGTCTCGGTTCCCTTCCCGCCCCCTTGCCTTACCCAAATCTCGCGTGAGCAGAGTCTAGGGCGAAAGCACAGGCGGGGCCTTCTGTCTCTCCGCGTTCCGTAGGCCCTTGGGGGCGGGGTCACCGGGGGGTGTGTGATGGGCGGGGTCCTGGCTCCGCCCTCCCCCAGGCTGGCTTGCAGCCCCGGGGTTCCCGGAGCTTCAGATCCGACTGCTCGGTGTTGGAACTGGCTGGCGGCGCTGATGGAGGGCGGGGCGATTAGGCTGCTGCGACGCAGCATGCTGGTGAGTGTGCGAGCGGTGGTAGTCCTGGTGATCTGGGCGACATTGGCCACTGGCTCACTGCCGGCGATGCCTTATCCTAACGGGCCTCGGAAGCCCACACACATAGGCCTACGCCAGGTCCCGGGCTCGCGCGTCTGTCCTCTTCAAGGCCTGTCTCCCTGGGTCCTTCACCGTGGGCCGACCCCGACCTCCCTCTCGGCCTCGACTGAGCCGGCCTGGGCTATGCTGGGGACAGCAGCTGGAGGGAAGGGGGCTGGGGAACTGGTCTAGAAGCTTCTTTGACGGAACTAACCCCCATGTGTGGAGTTGGAGAGCTGCGTCAGCAAAATGCCTTTCAGGCCGGAGAGCCCAGGTGCCACGAGTCTCAAATCTGCACGCATTTTGCAGAGATGTCACCTCTTCAGTATCTTAACCCACCTTTACCAATGATTATATGTCAGCCCTCCCTACATCTCAAAAAGTGATCGTTAAAATATCGGCCCAGTCTCATTTTGGGCAATGACTCCCTGTCCTCCCTTCCTCGGCCCTTCTGGAAAGTTAGGAAGGGACCTCAAAGTTAGTCCGACTTCCCACCCCCTAGTCGATTCTGAGTCTTAGCTATGCAATAGGACAGAGTAGAACTGCCCCATAGGGTTTCCAAGGCTGATTTTTTTTTTTAAATTTTTATTGTGATTTGGGGGAAAGTTTACAGAGCAAATACATTTACCACACAGCAGTTCATACACTTTCTGTTTCATGACATTGACTGCAATTCCTCACAATGTAACAATTCTCTTCCCAATTCCTCCCTATAGTTACCTCTTCCCTGTGTCCTTCTTTCCTCTGTATTCCTGCTCATCTGCCCACCCGCCACCCCCCAGCTATTTCCCTGTGCAAACAGTGCCCTTCTGTTCTATGGTTAATCATCTTAGGGAGTGTATCTGCCTGATGTAAATGTTCACCCTAATATGCCTGTCTGTTGTTTGATTGGAAGCCATAGCAGTGAGTTCAATTCCAGACCTAAAAGATAATTAGGAGCCATAGCCTTGGAGGTCTTACCAGGCTATATCAGACCAAAGTAAAACTGGTCTTTATGATTTTGAGTTTTGTTC